>NW_005260489.1:0-305 GCF_000412655.1 Myotis brandtii | reverse complement strand
AAAAAAAAATAATGTGTATTTGCTAAGGTAGTTATTAGGATTCTATGAGATAGTACATAAAACTCATTTAGCACAGTTTCTGGCACTTGTAAGTGCTTAGTAATAGCACAGTCTGCTTTCTGTTAGCTAACCTTTCCTCTTGTTGACCTGTTTGCCTATGCATTCCCAAAGGGCCTGCTGTTAAATGATAGGAATGAAACTTGAGTTCTCGTTAATTTCTCCCATAATAGCCAAATGTATCTTGGGCCAGTTACTTAAACCCTCTAAGACCAGCCATTTTCAACCTTTTTCATCTCATGGCACAC
>NW_005260488.1:0-305 GCF_000412655.1 Myotis brandtii | reverse complement strand
AAACTGAAAGGAGGCCAGTGTGGCTGAAACATAGGGAGAAAGGAGGAGAGCTGCTCTCACCTGCTCCAGTCTCTCCCCTCTGCTTGGACCCTGGGCCTCCTGGGCAGGCTGAGTGTTCAGGGTGAGACCCTTACTCCCTGCTCCCCAGACCCCACCGCTTCAGGGATCCTGGTTCTTTCCGGCAGCAAGTTCCAGCCCATCTCAGTCTTAGTTCTGCAAACTCAGCCTGCTGCACGCAGCCCATGTACCCCAGCCTATTGTCCCATCCCCCAGCCGAGATCCCAGCACCCACCCCAACCTCAGCC
>NW_005260487.1:0-305 GCF_000412655.1 Myotis brandtii | reverse complement strand
TCCAGCCCTGGGCTGTCCTCAGCCGGACAGTCAGGGAGGCAGCAGGGCCGGGGACACGTGGCCCCCCTCAGGCAGCCGGCGCTCACTGCAGTGTCTTTACCCCCCACAGTTCCTGGAGTCCTGTGACGAGGTCATTTTGTTGGAAGATGGAGAGATCTGTGAGAAGGGAACCCACCAGGAGCTAATGGAGGAGAGAGGGCGCTATGCAAAGCTGGTGCACAACCTCCGGGGGCTGCAGTTCAAGGTAGCGGCGTGCGGGGACCTGGGGACCTGGGGGCCTGGGGGCCTGGGGCCTGGGCACCCGG
>NW_005260486.1:0-305 GCF_000412655.1 Myotis brandtii | reverse complement strand
ACTATAAAAAGTCACTTTGTTCTTTATAAAACTGTTGGGCTTTATAGAAAGTGTGTTCTTTGATTAACTTGTCTATTCTTTTGTGAGATTAGCTGCATTGACTTTACAGTCAGTACTAAAAATCAACTTAAATCTTTGTTACTATTTATTTTTTACAGCATCAATAATATCTTATGTGGAAAAATCACTGAGCAGACTTGGTATTTTTAAGTACTCTCATAGTCTGAACACTAATAATTGAGAAATGTATGTGTTTGAGAGATGGTCTTGGAGCTGGGGGAATTCATAAGAATGGCTTATTGACA
>NW_005260485.1:0-305 GCF_000412655.1 Myotis brandtii | reverse complement strand
TCTCTAATGCCAAAAGAGGACTTTTCTAAAAACTTAGGGATTGACAGAAAGGCAAAGCTGGCAGATTGATTCAGGACAACACTGTCCCCAGAGTCTACAGGCTGTTGACCCCGCCCTCTGGGTACCATCCTCTGGAGCCCCAAAGGGCACCATGTTGCAAAATCAAGCTCACTCCCCACCAGTGGGAACCACTTTTACTTTGTCTCTCTTAGCCAGAGTCCAAGCCCCTTAACCTCATCTCTGGGCACAGTGGGAGCGGAAAACCCTGCTTCCTCTTCAACTGAGAAATCTTCAATTTAAATTTT
>NW_005260484.1:0-305 GCF_000412655.1 Myotis brandtii | reverse complement strand
GGGGCACCCTTTACAGTGACACCCCCGCACTGACCATTCTTAGGGTGCTGACTCTCCCTGGAAAGCGTGCATGACCTTGGGCAAGACAGCTTTCTTTGGCCAAGGGCAAGTCCCCAGCAGTGAGTGGTCAGTGCTGTAGCCACATGGGTCCCTGTGTGTGGTGAACCTGAGGGACTGAAGGCCACTGCTCAAACAGTTCCTCCGCACAGTGTCCACTGGGCCTGTGGCTTCCAGACGCCACTCCGGGAAGTTGTGGGGCTCCGAGAGTTCCCTCAGTCGCCCCCCCAGAAGCCTTCTGGTGCAGC
>NW_005260483.1:0-305 GCF_000412655.1 Myotis brandtii | reverse complement strand
CAGTGGAGGCTCTGCTGGCCCCAGTGGGCTTCTAGGTGAGCTGGGCTGCAGCCACCACGACCTCGCCGGTTGGGCTCCCTGTGGGTTCATGCTTGAGGCAGTTTGCAAGGCTGGCTGGTAGAGAGTGCGCTGCCTGCCCAGCTTCTGTGCAGTGCCACTGGGTGGCCCAGAGGCCCACCCTGTGCCTCGGCCTGCAGCATCTGGCTGTGCTCACCACAGCTCCACATGGGGACTCAGGCACTGTGACTCAGGTGGAAGGGGGTGCATGGGAGCCCGGGGGCTCAGGTGCTGCCCAGGGCCCAGAG
>NW_005260482.1:0-305 GCF_000412655.1 Myotis brandtii | reverse complement strand
CTAGAAACAGCCCAAGGGCCATTTGAACATTGGAATACTACATGTCTCTGAAAAAGAAGGAACTCTTGCCCTTTGTGACAGCATGGAAAGACCTGGAGAATATTATGCTAAGCAAAATAATGCAGTCAGAGAAAGACAAACATCATATCATCTCACTTATATGTGGAATCTATTGAACAAAATAAAAGGAAAAATAAAATAGAAACAGAGGCATGGGTACATGGTATGGACTGACCGCTGTCAGAGAGGAGGTAAGAGGGGAGACTGGATTAAATAAGGTGAAGAGATTAGCAAAAAAACAACAA
>NW_005260481.1:0-305 GCF_000412655.1 Myotis brandtii | reverse complement strand
TAGGCACGAAGACATTGGTGTCAGCATGGGAGGAGGCTACAAGTGTGTGCGGATAACCCAGGGATGCGTTTTTCCCCCTCACACAATCAGGGGGGTGGGAGATTGGACCAACTAACAGTGAAGAGTCAGACCTTCCTTCATGCTCAGAAAATCACAGTCCTCCCCAATTCCACCTTGTGAGTGATGTCTCATATTCTTGGGGCCTGGATAGCAGCCTGTGTTCTTTGTCTTCTCACAGAGCCGTGACCTGGAAGACACTCTCGATCTCTCACCCCAGGTAGAGGTACTACCATGGGAAAAGAGAG
>NW_005260480.1:0-305 GCF_000412655.1 Myotis brandtii | reverse complement strand
GGGTTAAATGGGTGTGACAGTTCCTGCTTCAGAATTATGGTGAGGATCAAGTTAACACTTGCACATGAAGCACTTGGCTTAGGGTCTGGCATGTACACATCCACGGATCATTATCTTTGCCAGAGGAGAAGAAGTCCAGTCCATGCCTTCCTTTCACAGACCAGGAAACTGAGGCACAGCAAGGGGGTGACCCCAGCATTGTATGTACCCCTGCCACTGTGCCCAGAATCGTGAATGGGCTCACTCATCTAATCCTCACGGCAATCTTATGAGCTATATACTCATATCCCCATTTTTTAAAAAAA
>NW_005260479.1:0-305 GCF_000412655.1 Myotis brandtii | reverse complement strand
GGGGCACAGTCAAATGCATCTGGGCACCAGGATAGAGACCATAAATTCCTTCATTGTTATTTTTTTTAATTCTTTATTGTTGAAAGTGTTACAAATGTCTCCTTTTTGCCCCATTGACCTCTCCCTGCCTGCTCCCACCCCCACCCCCAGCACAGGCCCTCACACCCCTACAATCTGTATCCATTGGTTATGCTTATATGCACGCATACATTGGTAGATCTCTTACCCTTGCCCCTTCCCTGCCTTCCCTCTGAGGTTTGAGGGTCTGTTATGTTAATTGTTGACTGTTAACTATCCTGCACCCA
>NW_005260478.1:0-305 GCF_000412655.1 Myotis brandtii | reverse complement strand
TCCCGGGAAGCTGCAGTGGAGGCCCAACCCTTTGTCCAGGACACCGTTGGTGCCATGGAGAGAAAGAGAGCGCTCACCAGGAAGGAGATTGCCTTTATGTGCCATGAACACCTTCCTACGGGTGGTCACATTGTGTGAGAAATGAGACCGATGGGCACCATATTCCTTTAACATGTGTTTATTGAGTACTTTCATGTTTTGGAAACTATTTAAGAAAAATGGAATGAGATAAAGCTCCTGTCCCTGTGAAGCCTTTATTCTAGTGGAACAAACACACATCTACATTTGTATGTACACCTAAACTT
>NW_005260477.1:0-305 GCF_000412655.1 Myotis brandtii | reverse complement strand
TCAGGTATGTCCTCATCCTCCACCTGTAGGATGTTGCTGGCTGCCTGAGAGATGTCCAATAAATATCAGTGACTAAATCCTTAATGATATGAATGATAGAAAGACTTCCTGAAAGATGTGAGATCTGAGCTACTTCTTAGTGATTGGTAGAAATTGAGCACTTTGGGGTAACAGGATGGGCAAATGCACTGAGGAAGGAGTGCAAATGAGGAATAGTGAGAAAAGACATTTAAATGAGAAGCTTTCAAAAGGTGAAATATTACATAGAAATATATTTACGTAAAAGAGTTCAAACAGACAGTTCT
>NW_005260476.1:0-305 GCF_000412655.1 Myotis brandtii | reverse complement strand
TAGGATGTAGAGGCCTAACTCTGGAGCAATGGGGCATTAGGATGTGTAGCTGGAGGAAAATATTTGTAGACTCAGTGGAAAAAGCATAAGGACTATCCCGGAGCCTCAGCAAGGGACCACAAGGTTGCTGTGGTTGTACAGAAAGAATGAAATATGCTTGCAGCACTATCTCCATTTGCAACTGGGAGGATTCTGTCTCCATGCAAATGATGTGAAATGAGTAGTATGTCAAGTGACACCAATGCAAACTTGATTCTTTTTTTGCTGCTGTTTGTTAATCCTCACCCGAGGATATTTTTTCCATT
>NW_005260475.1:0-305 GCF_000412655.1 Myotis brandtii | reverse complement strand
TCAGACGGTTGGATGGTCACTTAGGCTTTTATATATAGAGATGCTTGAAAAATTAGGGTCATGTCAGCATGATAGAATAATAACAACTCCCTTAATGTGTAGGGCTCACCAGGACATGGAATTTTGCAGAACACAGTGGAGAATTATGACGCCGTTCGTCATTCATCCAGACCAAAAAACACCCCAAAAACCACCACATTTTAAAAAGCGAAAATAAGATTAGCCAAAGCTTCCTGGAAATTGATGTTTTTTCCACAATACTTCATCAGCAGCAGGATATTTGTGATCCCGCTTGGAACATAACT
>NW_005260474.1:0-305 GCF_000412655.1 Myotis brandtii | reverse complement strand
GTAAACAATTTGCTCCTGATTGCTACTGTGGCAAAAATGGGGGGTATAATAATTTAAAAATTTTATCTGTAAGACTTGTATATAAAAAATTTCTTAGAAATTTGGTTTAATGTATTGTTTATATCCCAAATTGAGTAAAATGGTCTTTCACAGGGAAGGTAATTGAATCGAAATGAAAACACCTTCTTCACTTCATTTAGAACAGTATGTGTGTACTTGTAACACAGGTGCAGAACTGACTGGTAGATCTCAAGCATGTATACAAGATCTAACTGAAAAACAACTTGAATTATATGAAAGATGGA
>NW_005260473.1:0-305 GCF_000412655.1 Myotis brandtii | reverse complement strand
GGGGAAATGTTCACAGTGCAGTCAGGTGAAATGGAGTTTATTAAAAATTGCTAATTTCAAAAAGAAAAGTGGAATATTTGGATAGAGCCACAGTCAGGTGGACAGGCAGGTATGTGAATAGGGGAAGCAAGGGAAGGAGAGAAAGAGACTGAGGGGTGAAGGAAACAGAAGTCATAATGATACTATTCTGGATTTGTTATTTTGTCTTTTGGGCATGTTGCTTTAAATTTTTTTTTTAATATATTTTTATTGATTTCAGAGTGGAGGGGAGAAAGAGAGGGAGAGAGAGAAACATCAATGATGAG
>NW_005260472.1:0-305 GCF_000412655.1 Myotis brandtii | reverse complement strand
AAAAAGGAACAATTGGGCAAAGATTAGCAGAAAACAGGTGAGTTTTGCAAAGAAAGAGAAGATAAAGACAAGAACTAAAAAATGGCAAAACAGAAGTGGGCAAGCACGGCCGGCGGCGGGCGGGGAAGTGAGGGCGGCCAGGTCGAGTGACTGCGATGGCCATTTTCAGTGTGTGCGTGGTGAGCAAAGCCGGCGGCCTGATTTACCATCTGGACAGCTACGCGCCACGCCCCAGGCTGAGAAAATGTTCAGTTACCCGCTTGATCTGCTGCTCAAGCTACACGACGAGCGAGTGCTAGTTGCCT
>NW_005260471.1:0-305 GCF_000412655.1 Myotis brandtii | reverse complement strand
AGGGAAGCTCACAGGCCCTGCAGGAAGGCGTGTTGGAATAGGGGGAGAGAATGTGGAAGGCAATTGCAGCCGACTGTCACTTCTGTGCGTGTGTGCGTTTGTAGGCATGTGTGCGTGTGTGCATGCATGTGTGTGCATGTATGTGTATGCATGTGTGCGTGTATGTATGTGTGTGTTTTGATTCGCTCATTTTACAGGAAGCAAGCAGTTGGTTCCACGGACAGCCAGTGCAGTTCGGTGCAGGTTCCAGAAGTCAGATTCTCACCATGCCCCACCCACAGGGTACATACCTCTCACAGCCGCCC
>NW_005260470.1:0-305 GCF_000412655.1 Myotis brandtii | reverse complement strand
AGCACAGAAGACTTCTTAGAACCAATGAACCACTTTTCATTTTTTGATCATTTCCTGAAACTACTGACATGGATAAAAAATCTCATTGTCCTATGTGATTCAGATCTAATTACGCTGTTTGGGCCTCTGATGGCAACATTCCTTTATTTGCTACCTACTCAACTGCATGAAGCCATGACTTCCCCCTTTCTTCCTTTCCAGAACACTTTCTTTTACTTGTCTTATCCTCCTTTGGGGGGTGCTATACCAATCTCTACCCACTACAGAACTCTACCTATTTTTTTTTCAATTCTCACCGAAGGATA
>NW_005260469.1:0-305 GCF_000412655.1 Myotis brandtii | reverse complement strand
CATAGGCTCAGGAAACAAGTTACAGAGGCAAAAGAAGAACCCCTGGAGCTTAGGAGAGGGAAAGGCAAAGGTAACATGCTCAGGGGGGAGGGACCAAAAATGCCTTTCTCCACCCCTCCACTCCTCCACCCCCAGCTTTTCTCCCGCGCAGAACCTCTTCCAAGCGGCAGACCCCTTAGTGGGCAGAGACCACCGCAGGGCTCCGAGTGATCCCTCTTAGGAGGCTGGAGTCTAGCACGCACGGAGCAGGTAAAATAAGGAATTTGGAATTTTTCCCATTGATTTTGAGAGAGAGTGGAAGGGAG
>NW_005260468.1:0-305 GCF_000412655.1 Myotis brandtii | reverse complement strand
AAAGGGCCAGAAGGTTGAGAACCACTGGTCTACAGAGTCATCTTCAATACTGTTCTCTCTTGACCTTGAAGCCTCAAATATTTAAATTCATATTTTATCAACTCCAATGGAATAGAACTAGCAATATTTTACACCAAGTTCTGAAGTTACCAAAATGTTTCATAACTAGAATTTATATGCAGACATTTCTACCTAGATCCCAGTTCTTGCCTGCATGAAAAAATGATACTCAGAGAGGACAGTGTGTAAAATTAAGCAACATTGAGTACGCTTCTCTTTAGAACACCTACCTGCATCCCACATGT
>NW_005260467.1:0-305 GCF_000412655.1 Myotis brandtii | reverse complement strand
TATATATATAAATTACATGAGGCCAAAATACCTATCATATTTTTGTGCCCAGAGGATACACCATTAACCACAGTCATCAGGCATGTGCTGGTGAGGGGGCAGCAGCATCCCCAAGCAGTGCAGTGGTGGCTCTCTTCTGATGCTAGGGCTCATGGTAGGAGAGGGGGGTCACAGAGCTGGGCTCTATGCAAGTAGCCATGCAAACAGATATCCTCCCCTCCTCCAGTAATCGAGGCCAGCCGGTGGCATTTCACTGCCAGAATCAGGGGGCTACAAGTACTCTAACACGACAGATCGGAGGAGCT
>NW_005260466.1:0-305 GCF_000412655.1 Myotis brandtii | reverse complement strand
GTGGGATGCCCCTGGGAAGGGACTCGGATCAGCTGAACGGCAGTATGAGGATACTGAGGTGAGACATAAGCCTGAAGCCACCTTCGTGACCGGGGCCAGCCCTGGATACACACTTACAGTTCTGTCTCTCCCCGCTTCCTGCAGAGCGTCCAGGCGGCTAGCCTGGCTCAGAGCCTGCTCAAAGGTCAGCTTCTTCACCCAACTGATGGCGGCAGCTATGGATTGTTCCATCGCAGGAGCAGCGTTCTCCTGCCATTTCACAGGCTCTCGGGAAGCCCTGAAAGGAATCGCATGGGGCTGTCACC
>NW_005260465.1:0-305 GCF_000412655.1 Myotis brandtii | reverse complement strand
CTATCCCACCTACTATCTCTGAATTAATTCTTCTCCAAGGGACAAAGAACCTGGGAACCATCCTGCCTGGTGGAGTATTGTGTGTTCCAGTTCAAAAATCGTACTTCATATACATTTTGGAAATTAACCCCTGATAAGACATACCCATGCTGTCACAAATGATAAGAGTTCTTTCTTTTTCGTGGCTGCATAGTATTCCATTGTGTTGATTCTGTACCACAGCTATCCTGTTACAGAATTTAACAGCTGACCAAGAAATATGCAGGAATACAGGAGATACAGGAAAAACCCATTTATTTTCAGAT
>NW_005260464.1:0-305 GCF_000412655.1 Myotis brandtii | reverse complement strand
ACTTGCATTCATTGATGAGAAATATTAGGTGGCTCCACCTAGACATAAACAGGCTGAGTTTCCAGGAGGAGACAATATTTTGCTGAGTGGTCTCTGTTACACAGAATATAATGTGAATGTAAAACATAACAATAGAAAAAATAATATAATTATTAAAACTGGGAAGTGATGATGAGGATGGGTGGGAAGAAATGTACATTTTCTCATTTTTCATAGTAGGTAAGAAGTTACAAACTTTCTAAGCTTATAAATTAAGAAATTACCATTTTTATATATTATCATATAATATTTAATATTATAAATAT
>NW_005260463.1:0-305 GCF_000412655.1 Myotis brandtii | reverse complement strand
GTATGTGCCCTGACCAGGGATTGAACCCAGAACTTTAGTGTATCAGGACGAAGCTCTAACCAACTGAGCTACCCAGCCAAGAACGCCTTTTCCAATTTCTAATGGCTCCACACATTCCTTGGCTCACGGTTTCCTTCCTCCACTTTAAAAACCAGTAACGTTGCAGCTCACTGACCTTTCTTCCCTGTCATGTCTACCTCTCTAATCACAGCTGGGAAAGGTCCTCCCCCCCTTTTAAAAAAAAATGCTCACCAAGGATATTTTTTCCTTTGATTTTTTTAGAGACATTGGAAGGGAGGGAAGAA
>NW_005260462.1:0-305 GCF_000412655.1 Myotis brandtii | reverse complement strand
TTCCTAAGAAAACTAGAGGCCTTTCCCACAGCAGGGTGAGCACTGGCACCCAGCTGTGTGCCCCACAGGAGGTTGTCTCAGTAGGGGGGTGAGGGGCAGGCGAAGCCGCTGTGAAGGCCCCTGTGTGAAGGTTCATGGTGACTGGGGCAGTGATGGGACCAGTTGTGTCAGTGGGTAGATACATTCTCCAGGCCCGCGTGACGGTGCTGCTGCAAAGTTATGGTAGAAGCATGGAGACTTGCCCGGCCGGCATGGCTCAGTGATGGACCGTCAACCTATGAGCCAGGAGGTCACAGTTACATTTC
>NW_005260461.1:0-305 GCF_000412655.1 Myotis brandtii | reverse complement strand
GGCGATAGGGACAGACTGTTTCCCTACAAAGAGTTACTGTCTGCAGGGTTTCTCCCTGTAGATGGCAAAGGAACTTTTCTCAGAAAAACAGGCCTTTGGGTTTGGACTTTTATTCGGATTCCTAGGGTTCCTTTTGTTCACCACCTGAGTCAGCTTCCAGCACTAGTTCCTGAGAGACTTCTGGGCACAGGAGAGTAGCCTCAGGGCTTCTCTTCCCTGGCCCTCAGTGCCCTTGCCTGAAACAGGTTCGCTGAGAAAATTGGGCACCTTGGCCCTAACTGGCATGGCTCAGTTAGTTGAGCATC
>NW_005260460.1:0-305 GCF_000412655.1 Myotis brandtii | reverse complement strand
CATGCAGAGCACCCCGCCACTGTGGCTTCTGCCACTGTTACTGCGGCTGCTTCTCAGTTGGCATTGACTGAAATGCCCCATGATACTGGCCCCATCCATGTATTCTGTATTCTACAGAGGCTCCTGAATAGAGTAGCGCTTACAGGCCCCTTTCAATAGTGCCAGGACGTGGTCCCACAAAGAGATATAGGATGGAACACCGGCTGTACCAAAGGGTGGAAACATTGCCCTCCATCTGTTTTGCCAGAGAATGCTGTTCTATAAGTACACAGATTAAGTCAAGGCCAGGGAGAAGGAGGACACCG
>NW_005260459.1:0-305 GCF_000412655.1 Myotis brandtii | reverse complement strand
TAGAGCTATGCATTGAAATGCCACTAAGGAAGACTAATTGGGAAATAGGGTTAAACAAAGCATAGTTGGTAACAGCTATTGCCGAAATAAAATAATTTTATACATTAACTGATTAAATATTCTTAATTTAACCAGTTGCGATTATAAAGCAAGTGGAAAGAAATATTTGCCCCTTACCCTCCCCCCCACCCCAGGCCCTCCATCTTTTATCTGGTTGGGGAAATTAGAAATACAAAATACTGAATCCTCTATATGTAAGCCCACCCAGCAACATCTCCATTCTCATCTCCATTGCCTCACACACC
>NW_005260458.1:0-305 GCF_000412655.1 Myotis brandtii | reverse complement strand
AGCTCCCTCTGTGGTCTTGGTGTGACAGTGGGTGCTGTGAGCTCCTCCCGTGGTCTTGGTGTGACAATGAGTGCTGTGACACACACACCTGCTGGTCCTGGGTTGTTCCTGTGCCGCCAGGGGAAGGAGCCTCCTGGGAAGGTCACCTTTCAGGGGAGGAGGTTCTGGGACCCACGCTCCAGGGCTGTCCTGCTGTCTCTCAGAGGCCCCGGAGCAGCCCTACACCGTGGTCACCACGACTGCGGGCTCAGAGGAGAGCTTAGGACCTGTCACACTTCCGTTTGTCAGGCTCTATGTGTCAGGCA
>NW_005260457.1:0-305 GCF_000412655.1 Myotis brandtii | reverse complement strand
AACCATAAAAGAACTAGTCAGAAATGAACAATACTATACATGAAGAATACACTTGAAGGAATCAACAGTAAATTAGATGAAGCAGAGGATTGAATCTGCTATTTGGAAGACAAGGTAGCAGAAAACACCCAATCACAGAAGCAAAAAGAAAAAAGAATTTAAAAAAAAATGAGGGTAGTTTAAGGGATGGCTGGGACAACATCAAGCATAACAACATTAACATCATAGGGGTGTCAAATGAGAAAAGAGTGAACAAGAGATTGAGAATCTATTTGAAAAAATAATTACTGAAAACTTCCCCAACT
>NW_005260456.1:0-305 GCF_000412655.1 Myotis brandtii | reverse complement strand
AAAACCCTGGCATTTATTTCTCAGTGATCTTGACACACAGGACTATGAGCAACATGAAAATATTGACCCAGCTGTGGACAACCACTGTCAGCAGCTGAGAAATAACCTGGCAGAAGATGTTTCATTAGCAACTTGGGAGAGTGACATAGTTGAATTCTCAATTGCATTTTGGATAATGAAATCTGACACATGTACCTTCAGGTTCACCCCCACCCCCAATGTGGAAATAAACATCTGTATAGCCCCCACCTGCATCCCACTCCCAACTTCCCCAGTCTGAGATGATGCTGGGTGAGCTGCTGGCA
>NW_005260455.1:0-305 GCF_000412655.1 Myotis brandtii | reverse complement strand
TTAAAAGTTAAGAAATTCGGTTGAATAATCACAGCCCATTAAGCTACATTATCATTTGACAGTGAATGGGCTAATCAAACTGGTACCACAACACAAACTGTGAAGGTGAGAATTTCATCTTTTTTATGCTTCCTCAAGAGGTGCATCGCACTGTGCTCCTCAATGATCTAAAGTATCATGTAAACGTGTCATCCAGGCAAGTTAAAAAATTACAACTCAGGTCTCGCAATTCAATAAGCAAGGCCGAAAAGTAAAAATTTATAGTTTCAACAATATGGGGGAACTACCCACCTAGCTATAAGATA
>NW_005260454.1:0-305 GCF_000412655.1 Myotis brandtii | reverse complement strand
AAAAAAAAAGCAGTACATTTCAAAGTGCAATTAGAGATCATGAAGAAGTATGCCCTCGACATTTAAAATCCTTATAAGAACTTAGAAATCTAATTTGCTAATTTTGATTGCTGAACCTTTTTCCTGACATCAGAGACAAGACATAAATACTGAATTAAGCCCTCCACTCCTCTTGTATTTAGAGCGACTCCCATTTACCCAGGTGAGTAATAATTGGAAGCTTTTCTACTATGGCTAGCTTTGGGTTAGTGTGAACTATATTAAACAATAGCCTCTAATGCAGTGGTTCTCAACCTTCCTAATGC
>NW_005260453.1:0-305 GCF_000412655.1 Myotis brandtii | reverse complement strand
TCAGCACACAGCCTGGCGCACAGTAGGAACTCGGGCAGTATTTTGGCCTGAGCACCCGAATTAAACAACATACGTTGGATGCATTGTTATTTAGAGAAAAGGGCCCAGAGAGGGGAGGGAAGGCACCTGAGGCCTCCTGGGAAGGAGCCTTCAGATGATGTTAAAATGGTGCCTTTGTCCTCCGTGGGGCCCCTCCTCCCTCACTGCCTCTTGTAAGGAGCCCTGAAGGAGGAGCTTGCCTTCTGCCAGCTGGGTGACTTAGGGCAAGCCCCTCCCACCCTCTGACACCCTCACATCCTACATCC
>NW_005260452.1:0-305 GCF_000412655.1 Myotis brandtii | reverse complement strand
ATCATGTTCCCGGATGTATCCTGGAACAGTGCCTGGAGAGTAGGTGAAAGATCGAATGAATGAACACCTGCCCCCACAACTAAGAAATAACTTCATTATTATTTTTTGCTGAAGGACAATACAGTTTTGTTTATTTGGTTTGGTAATCCTCACCCGAGGATATTTTCCCCCCACTGATTTTTAGGGACAGTGGAAGGGATTGGGAGAGGGAAACATCAATGTGAGAGAAATACATCGATTGGTTGCTTTCTACACGAGCCCCGACCAAAGCCTGGGCTGGGGAAGAGCCTGCAACCTAGATACAT
>NW_005260451.1:0-305 GCF_000412655.1 Myotis brandtii | reverse complement strand
GAGAACCTGAAGCATCTCCAGCCCTGGGAGAAGCGGACAGCCGGCAGCAGTCAAGAGATGAGGGGCCGGGCTCCGGGAGCCAGGGGACTTTCGGACAGTTCCGGAAGGAAACGGAAACGAGTGACGGTGCGCCTGGAGGCCCGTGAAGGCTGTGTCTGAGCAGAACAGCCTGAGCAGTGGTGAGGGCGCTGAAGGGTGTGCGAGCGCAGTCAGCATCCTCCTCCCGCAGAGCACACCGTCTTCTCCTCAGTCCTGCTGCTCTTCCTGGCCAGTCGGTGGGACAGACGGGGCAGGCGCTGAGACCC
>NW_005260450.1:0-305 GCF_000412655.1 Myotis brandtii | reverse complement strand
GAATTATAAACTTAAAAGGAAAGTGTATTGGTACCTTTATTTTGTTCTACCTGTCTTGGCAATCTTTAGGGGTCAGTTGATGAAGGTGGTATTAGGAAAGAAACACAGTGGTTATTACTTTGGTGGTTATTACTTTGGTGAATCATGCTACCAGTTAACTTTTGTAATTCTTTCACCTAGGAGATGACAATGATAATACTCTACTTCAAAGAACTGTGGTCATAAAATGAACATAATGTAAACTATTATAGTATGCAAAATTTTATGCCTAAGCCTTTGTCATTCCTTTAAGATTATCTACAGGT
>NW_005260449.1:0-305 GCF_000412655.1 Myotis brandtii | reverse complement strand
GCCAGGCCTGGAGAACCTCTGGCCGGAGAGGCAGCCAGCAGAGCCCGAGAAAGAGGCGGGACGCAGAACTCCCGCGTGGAGGCCCTCGAGGCCCAAGGAGGCCGTGGGGAGGGGGGAGCGTGTGAACCGGCGACGGTCTGTTACTTTTCAGATCAGGTTCTTGGCACTTCTCGCTCGGGGAGGGTGCGCCGGAGGTGGTGGGCCTGAGCCCGGGCCTTGAGGGTGGTATTTCCCAGGGTGAAGTCCAATTTGCAAAAGGAGGACCTTGTCCAACCCACCGCCTTGATTGCTTCTCACTTTTTTTT
>NW_005260448.1:0-305 GCF_000412655.1 Myotis brandtii | reverse complement strand
GCTGCTTCCAGGGGTTTGAAAGAAGTCTTTCCAGCGTGTGCAATGTAATAGCTTGTGTTTTGAGAAATTGAAAGGATGGCCCCATAAAACCCCTGGCATGATGCCCAGGGCTAATGTCATCCTTAATGGGCGCTCCTTGAACCATCTGCTCTGTCTCATCACAGACTGTCTAGGGCTCTTACTACTCACAGAACCAAGGGGGCTTCACCGTCAGGGTCCGGAGTAAGACGAGGCAACAGAATGCAAGGGGCTACTTCTGAGATCCCATGTGTTACAGTTAAGCCCCTCTTGTACTGGGGAAATGG
>NW_005260447.1:0-305 GCF_000412655.1 Myotis brandtii | reverse complement strand
TTAAACAAAGCCACTTTATGGAGTAGTATATCAAAAGTGATCCAGACTTTAAAACATAAGCCATGTGGCTGCAAGGAAATTACTCGTTGTAGGTGACTTTGGGTTTAACCCCAGGCCCCACGTGCAGAGCAGCTTGGCTTCCCACCAGCCTGGGTCTGAGGCCTGCCCCCGGCCCTGGCTGAGTGAGCCAGGCTTCCTGTGCAGGCCGGGCTCAGTGAGCTCGGTCCTTTAGGCGAGTGGTCAGAGAGTTCCTGGAGCCAGCGAGGAGCCAGGGTCACCCGCTCCCGCCTCCCAGGCAGTTCCGA
>NW_005260446.1:0-305 GCF_000412655.1 Myotis brandtii | reverse complement strand
AAGGACCCTGGTTCCTTGGAGAAATGACTTATTTCACAGCTATCACAAGGAAAATATAAGGTGAACTTCAAACAAGTGTCAGGAACATGATGGGGCTTGTCAAAAGGACACAGCAGACTGAAAGATTTCCCACTGACCAAGGTTGGAACAATTCGAGCAACAAAAGGAATAGGTTATCAACCAAGTAACAAAAATATCTATGAGACCATACTGATGTAAATAAATGATTAAATGATTAAATAAATGAACAGAGGAGAAGAAACAAATGTTCTCTGCAGAAGAATTTGAAATAACGAAGGTAGAAG
>NW_005260445.1:0-305 GCF_000412655.1 Myotis brandtii | reverse complement strand
AACCAGGTGCACCCATCCGGAGCCCCACCCCTGGTTCCACTCCCCTCAGAGCCGGCCACTGGTCCGGTCCTCACAGCCCCTCCATGGACGGCCCACCCACACCCAGGGCTCACGTCTGCCTGATTATATATCAGTATTCTGCATATGTCTACTCTTTTGTTAAATTATTAAGCTGTCCGATTGCTAAGTTACTAAATAAACTTAGAGATAACCCTCTGTGAACATAGACTTAACAGCATAGTCGTATAACAGAGAGTCCAAACCAGGGTGCTTTTGAGCGTGAAATGGGCGATGTTAGAAACCAG
>NW_005260444.1:0-305 GCF_000412655.1 Myotis brandtii | reverse complement strand
AGCAATTTAGGTGGAAACAAAGTAGAGTGACAGTGTAACATATAACTTCCTTTTATAACTGAACAGATATTAAGAGTATTCTCACAAAATTTCCTTAAGACATGACATTAAACCCAATGCTTTAACTACAAGGGAAACAATCAGTATTCTGTAGACCAGAAATACCCCCATTTTTCCAGAGGATACATACTACAGTATTTTATGTGTATAGTAATGTATTACTTTATAGATAGAAATTTACACTACCTACAACTTTTTTGTAAGCAATGTTGTAATAAATATCCTTATATATATGTATATATGTA
>NW_005260443.1:0-305 GCF_000412655.1 Myotis brandtii | reverse complement strand
CCGGATCCGCCCGCGGGCCATAGTTTGCCCACGGCTGCTTTAGGCCCTTGACAGATGAAGAGGCAAGAATGGGAAAGATAAGAAGAATCACTCAAGTATGGAATACCTGGTGATTGTGAACCAAAATAAATGGACCAGAATCAACTACTCCAAGGATAATTTATCATAACAATTAAAAAAGCAAACAAAAAAACAAACAAGCAAAAATCCCTCAAAAAACAGTGGTGAAAGAAAAACAAGGAAAGGATCACTGGCCGCTTGGAATTTTTAAGCAAAAGTATGTAGTTGACACTATTTTTACATGT
>NW_005260442.1:0-305 GCF_000412655.1 Myotis brandtii | reverse complement strand
AAAAAATAATATGAATGCAACATGTCTTTAAGGAGGCAAACAGTATTCAAAAATAATCAATCATTGACAGATCAATAAACTTATACATAATCTGAAACTAGCAACTACTAAAAAGTTATTTAGGAAATCAATTATGTAGGAAAACATTTTTATTATGCTAACCTAAATTAACAAGATTTGAAAAAAGATAAAGAATCACTTTGGTTACCATTTGGTGGTAACAAAGGACATTCTTTCTTTGGGATATCAATAACTTCCAATGAGTAGTAGTCAGCTCAAGGCACATTAGTGCAGTTTTCTTTTTC
>NW_005260441.1:0-305 GCF_000412655.1 Myotis brandtii | reverse complement strand
TAATTAATAGGGTTGTTATGGGTATTAAATGAGTCTTCTGTAGTGAATTTAGAACAGCACCGGGTACGTAGTAAGTGTTCAATAAATGCTAGGTATGATCAGTAAGGTCAGAGGGTGAGTAGAACTTGAAGGGCTAGGTTTGAGAGCCTGGGACTCCGTTGCCAAGGGAGATTTGAGACCCTTTTCAAATATGGGAGCTCCAGCGCCAGGGATTGTCCAGGATCAGAGCTTTGGCGCCTGCCTTCCCCCGCCTCACTCTTCTGACCAGGGAAATCCACCCTCCTTGATAGGGGAGCCCTGGTCCC
>NW_005260440.1:0-305 GCF_000412655.1 Myotis brandtii | reverse complement strand
ATTTTATGTCTAATTAATTATCCTAGCACTATGGAGTGAAAAGTCCATTTTTCATTACTGATCTGCCAGCCAAGTCTGTCATAAATCAAGTTTTGTTATATAGGTTGATATATTTGGGGATTATCTATCATGTTAAATGTGTGTATTTGTTCATCCTGTACCAATACTACATGGTCATAATTATTCTAGATAATTATACAGCTAGTAAGGCAAGTCCCTTCATCTTCTTCAGGAGTGTTCTGGTATTAGTCACCCTTTGTTCTGTAGGGGTTCCGAGCTAGTCACCCCAAGGTGATAAGTGGATT
>NW_005260439.1:0-305 GCF_000412655.1 Myotis brandtii | reverse complement strand
TTTTTTTTAAATACCCTTCCCCACTTCCCCCTCACAAGTTAGTAGCTATAAATTAGCACATCGTTAGTTCACACTAGTATGATTTATGTCTTTCTATGTATTCCTTTGAAACTACTTTTAAAAAGGAAACGTATTTGGTTTTTGTTTAAGTTTTGATAGCATCTAGGGAATAAATGCTGAGAGTTAATGTTCGTCTAACTTCTGCAATAAACCTTTAATCTGTAACTATTTTTCATAACACATTGTTAAATTCATTGCATTATATTTAATACAGTTTCTGTGTATGACACACTGCACTCCCCTCA
>NW_005260438.1:0-305 GCF_000412655.1 Myotis brandtii | reverse complement strand
AAAAAGATAAATTTTATGGTATATGAGTTATGTCATTTTTTAAAATATAAAAGATTTGGACATATTTCTTTTCCCCTGGAATCATTGCTGGTGTCAATTTTTTCTGATTAAAAAGAGGAAGGGTGTATCACCTTGAAAACAGAGTCTTTGTTAATGTGTTATTATAAAAGTGGCTAGCTTTTACTAGGATTTACATTTTTTTGTTTCTTGAATAGAGTGAATAGAGTTGTGCTCAGTTCATCAATCCTGTTACTTTATTGACCACTAAAGGCCCAGTGCACGAAATTCGTGCAAGAGTAGGCCTT
>NW_005260437.1:0-305 GCF_000412655.1 Myotis brandtii | reverse complement strand
TCCCAGGTCATGCAGGCGCTGCTGGCCCCAGGCCACACTTTGCAAAGTAAGGAACTAGAAAGAGAAAATCCACTCCCAATGCTCTTTATCTGGCATGCACAGGGTGTTCTACCACCTCAGCATTAGCATCCCCTGAGAACTTGCTAGAAACCCAACTCCTTGGGCCTTCCCCCAGGTTCAGAAAGTCAGAAACTATGGGAGTGGAGTAGAGCCCAGAGATAAATTGTGTTAACAAGCTCTTCAGGCGATACTGCTGCACCTTAGTGTGAGAGCCGCTGATCCACTCCCATTTCCTAAGCATATGA
>NW_005260436.1:0-305 GCF_000412655.1 Myotis brandtii | reverse complement strand
TTTTTTCTGGGCTACTAATTGATGCAGCCCATGCAAATAGAATACTGCCTGACCTGTAGTGTGTGCTCAATGAACCTTTGTTGAATGAATGAAAATGAGCAAATTAAGTTACAGTGGCCTAAGCCAATGGCTGAGAATGAAATAATCTTACATGACACTGATGTTGTCTGTTGATAGCACACAGTGGGACATAATGTTGCTACGTGTGACACTTTGTCCTTGAGAGTGTGAGTTGAAGTTCACTGAGTAGGGAACTGAGCATTGGCCTATGGGTTTATTTACTCTATCACTAGCCCAGGGACAAG
>NW_005260435.1:0-305 GCF_000412655.1 Myotis brandtii | reverse complement strand
AGTGGGTGACTATAAAATTTAGAAATGTTAGAAATGTAAAATACAGTCATTGAAATGCAAAGCTCAAGAGCTGAATAAACTCTAGCACAGTCAAGGAAAGGATGTGTGAATAAAAGAAAATGCTGAAGAAGAATAAAAATGTAGCACAGAACAAGAAAAGGAGAATATGGACAAATCATACTTAGGAAACTGGCACTGGTATAAGGATAACAGAGTAGACCATGAAATAGAAGAAAAGAAAGTCTGTAAAAAAGAGACATGCACCTATGGAAACTGACTGTGTGATCTGAGATTGCACTGAAGTT
>NW_005260434.1:0-305 GCF_000412655.1 Myotis brandtii | reverse complement strand
CAACAGAAATTTATTTTCTCACAGTTCTGGAGGCTAGCAGTCCAAGATCAAGTTGCCAGCATGATTGGTTTTTGGTGAGAACTATTCTGGACGTACAGACAGCTGTCTTCTTGCTTTGTCTTCATACAGTGGGGAGAGAGAAGCAACTAACTTTATGCCTCTTCTTTAATGGCACTAATCCCATTATGAGGGCACACCCGCATAACTTCATCTAAACCTAATTATTTCCCAAAGGCGCTACCTCCAAATACCATTGCACTGCGGGGTTAGGACTTCAACATACGGATTTTGAAGGGACACATTCC
>NW_005260433.1:0-305 GCF_000412655.1 Myotis brandtii | reverse complement strand
CACACATGTTAGGTAGAAGAGCACATCCCTGTAAGAAAACAAAGTAAATTGGTATTCTACAAAACATTCCTGTTCACTGCAAATTTCATTCAACCGTACGGTTCATTTTAAGAGAATATTAGGATTAACAGGACTAAACCAAAGCCAGGCAGAGTATACTGCTATAGCAAAGCTGTATGAAATCTTTAGGAAATAAACAAAACCATCAGTTTTTAATGTGGATGTAGGCATTTTTCCAATGGTTCTTCAGAAATTTTATTCTGCCTTACATTTGAAGTATGGTAGCAATCATCTCAGGTAGAAAC
>NW_005260432.1:0-305 GCF_000412655.1 Myotis brandtii | reverse complement strand
TTGGTACTGAAAAATGTCATTGTTCTAGCACATGCAAAGGTGTCCTGCTCTTACCCCTTGCTCACCAAGGCTCTGAATAAATGGTGAAAAGCTTTTATCTTAAAGAACTTTATACCACATTCTTGTATCTGAAGATAGTAAAATTACAGCTTTTTATAATTTTATAAAAATATGGATTTACAGGGTGGGCACAAGAATATAAGATTAATGTCCAAAAAATTTGGTCTTTTTGCACCCTCTCTTCACCCACATCTGACTTCATGATTTCAATGGGCACATTGATCCTCAGAGTATGACCATTAGCC
>NW_005260431.1:0-305 GCF_000412655.1 Myotis brandtii | reverse complement strand
ACTTTTACCATCTCCACAGCTACTATCAAGGTCAAGTCACCATCATCTTTCACCTGGGTCACTGCAATTGCTTCCAAACTGCTCTTTCTGCTTCTGCCCTGGCCGCCAGTAATGATTTATTCACCACAGCAGTCTGAGGCAGCCTTAATAAGTAAGGCAGATCATGTCCTTCCTCTGCTCAATGGCTTCATTAGAAAGGCAAAGTTCTTCCAATGGTCTGGCCTCTGCTTCCTTCTTATCTCCTACTCTTTTCCCCTCAGTCACTCCATGCCAGCCACACAGGCCTCCCTGCAATCCCGAGAGCA
>NW_005260430.1:0-305 GCF_000412655.1 Myotis brandtii | reverse complement strand
CGAAATCCTGTGGTCTGGCCCTGCCAAGGCATGTGGGTGAGTTCATCCAATGTTCGACCCAATGGAGCAGCTAATGTTTAAGCTGGTCATTCTGTGTGGCCCGAGAATGACGTTATAAATATCCAAATGGCCTTGGCAGAATAGAGTTCCCCACCCCTGATTCAGAGGACAAAGCCAGGAGGCAGAGAAACATTTCACTTACACACATGAATGTTTCCCACCGCGGCCCACACACCAGTCCGAGCGGCCCTCCGTCCCCAGCACCACGAGACTGAGTGTCTCCTGGGTCCCCCGGCCCTTTCTCT
>NW_005260429.1:0-305 GCF_000412655.1 Myotis brandtii | reverse complement strand
CTGGTAAACAGCTCAGCCTGGATCCTCGCAGCAGCTTTCCAGGCCTGAGGCACCAGAAGCACCCAGGCCTGCAGAGTGACATCCTCAAGAAGCCTCAGAAATCCTCACCTGTCCCAGGGGGAGAGGAAGAGCCTGCCCTGCGGGTATCACCCCAACACCGACAAGTCACAGCCGCATGAGCAGGGCAAGCCCAGGCGAGAGGCTGAAAACCCCGAGGATGGCGTCGGCATGAAGGAACCAACACTGTTAGGCCTGGCACGGGCATTTGTGTGCTGGGGCCGCGGCGACAAGGTGCACAGTTGGGT
>NW_005260428.1:0-305 GCF_000412655.1 Myotis brandtii | reverse complement strand
AAAAAAAAAAGTCAATTTTGGGAGAGGGCTCACTGTAAATATAAAAAGGTAGTAGTGAAGTGTTTTACTGAAGTACATATAAAAAGTCATGGTTAAATGTTTTACCAGTTTTACATTTCTATGATAAATCCCACTTGGTCACTGACATCCTATCCTTTTTTAAATATTGATGAATTTCATTTGCTAACATTTGGTTAAGGATTTTTGCATCTATATTCATAGTTATTACATGAGCAAACCTTTATTATAAAGTAACTGATTAGTAGAGTTCCAGATTTAATGATGGTTGGCCTATTTTTCACAAA
>NW_005260427.1:0-305 GCF_000412655.1 Myotis brandtii | reverse complement strand
ACTTTAACTTAGATGACAGTGAAGGAGTGTGTGACCTGTTTGATGTCCAGATACTAAATTATTAGACTCCTTGGACACCTGGGACAGTATCTACCTCTAACTGAAACCTTGTAGACTTGCTAATAACCTGAGTATTTATAACGAACGTAACACCTGTTTAGGTCGCTGATTCTGACGTCTTCTTCCCTAATACTTGCTCTCTGACTTCACAAAACGTCAACCGTGAAAACAAAGGGCTCCGAAGCCCCTACAGTGACTGCATTCTGGAACTTCAACTTCCCTTCCAATTCTAACTCCTGTTTTTA
>NW_005260426.1:0-305 GCF_000412655.1 Myotis brandtii | reverse complement strand
GCTAAGCCAGGTATTGTAGCTGCCCACCTTTGGGAGAGATTGATAAATCCGTCGAAAACTTTTACCCCAGAACATGGCTACATGGCTTCTGGCACAGTCTGGATCTCAAAATCAATCTCTTCACTGGGATAGGAAATCCCCACTCTCCCTGATCAGGCTCTTACTCCTGTGGAGGAGAGAAGATTCTTCACTTTCCTATAGAGACAGCCTGTAGGAAAGTGAAGTATCTTTCAGGAGGGAGATCCCCAGAGAACACTGAGGCCAAATATTTTGATTTCAGAGAGGAAGGGAGAGGGAAAGAGAGA
>NW_005260425.1:0-305 GCF_000412655.1 Myotis brandtii | reverse complement strand
TTAGGGTTTGGGTTGTACCTGCATTAGGGTTCGGGTTTGGTTTATTGTTAGGGTTAGGGTTACCTTTAAGGTTACGGTTAAAGTGGAATTTCCTTCTTGTGTCTTTTAATTGGGCTGTATACATCTCTGACTATTATTAAGATTTAAGAATTCTTTTTCTATTAAAGAGATTAGCCGCTTTCTTCAACAATTCCTGATTTATTCACTTTCGTTTGCTTAGGGTTTTTATATTGTTGTAGGTCATCCTATAAAAATATTTCTCCCTCTTTCTTGTATAGTCATTCATTTTTCTTGATGTGTTTTAT
>NW_005260424.1:0-305 GCF_000412655.1 Myotis brandtii | reverse complement strand
TGTGTGTGTGTGTGTTTAAATCACTAAGGCAATACCTCTAAGGAACCATATGAGAAATTGACTATATTCTTAGATTAACCCATTACAAAGGGCTGATATAATTGTCATATGCTTCTGTTCTTCCATACTAAAACTTAGCAAGTGAATAATAGTCGTAATAGTCAGGATAGTTGGTCAAATGTTTTTTGAGGCTGGTTAGATGTCGACTTGAGACCAGGAAAAACCCCCCACAAAACTATTGTGATAAGCAGAGGTTTATAGATGTAGCCTGGGACCTGATAATTCTTTTTCTATGGCTTCTTATG
>NW_005260423.1:0-305 GCF_000412655.1 Myotis brandtii | reverse complement strand
AACTGAGGTGTGCTGGACTTAGGATCCCAGGCTTCTAACCATCGTGCATACCCCCTCTCCAGAAGGTACTCCCAGCTCTTCTCTCCTAGGAATTTCTTACAGGTAAAGAAAAGACCTCACACATTACATGAGAAGTCAACCTTACATCCCACCTTGCTCCCTCTGTCCATGGGGTGAATCCCCCAGCCCCCGAATTACAACAAAAGCTCTGGATCAGCCCTGCACTCCCCCACCCCTCACTCCTGGTGATTATCTGGGGGCTGATTTGGCCAAACTTCTAAGTCCGTTGCCTAGCAAGTCCCAGC
>NW_005260422.1:0-305 GCF_000412655.1 Myotis brandtii | reverse complement strand
AGGGGTCGCAACCCACAAGTTGAGAACCGCTGCCCTAGAGGGACCGTTCTCCGAGCTCATGCTTCATTTCACGTCCTGTTCCCACGGAAATGGGGTTCTTAATGTCAGAGTTTCATCTTCTCCCACACATGGCTGGCCTCAGCTCCACGCCCGTCAATTCCCTAAGGCCATCCAAGGAGCCTCATGAGAGCAGATGGCTCACGTGACCTGAGATGAGCACTGAGCTCCACACCTCACTGCCGGGCAGTCTGGCAGCTTCTGTTAGAATCAGCGGGCCAGGCAGGGTCTCCAAGCAGAGCCCCCAC
>NW_005260421.1:0-305 GCF_000412655.1 Myotis brandtii | reverse complement strand
TCTATAAATAAAGATCTCCAGAAAACACATTTTGGTAGAGTATTACCACCTCCCACTCTGCATATATCATGTGTTTTTTCCCCTTCTTCTACCCCAGCAGATATGTGAGCTGAACACATGATCTCTTAGCTAAAGACCCCAGTCTGAGGTTCCCAACCTCCTTTCCATATAAATATTACACATGGTGTAAGGTCTTGAAAACAAGATGAGAGAGCGATGTAAGTTAATATAATGGTCCTTAAAAGAAATGGACATAGGCATACATTCTCTTTTCCGTGTTCCACTGGCCAGAATAAAGATGTGTG
>NW_005260420.1:0-305 GCF_000412655.1 Myotis brandtii | reverse complement strand
TTTTTGACATGTTACCCGTAAAGTTATCATTAAAATCGGTAATTCACACTTAGGAACTTTAATATTTCAATATGAAACACATCATGAAATAAGGTTTTACAACCAAATATTACCTACTCTCTCAACAATTATGTGGGCAAGACCAATGTATTCACTCTCCACAAAAATACTCCCACAGAAGCTCAGGTGGAAAGGCTGTTCATTGTATCTCCCTTTCATTAAAAACAACACCAACAAATGGCAAAAAAAAGATCAATTTTTAAGCAATTCAGTGATTTTAATATTAGGTTGTCTTTTGTTAGGAG
>NW_005260419.1:0-305 GCF_000412655.1 Myotis brandtii | reverse complement strand
AGAACTTCCTGAAGGTTCCATGGGGAGTCTACCACACCAGCACCCCCAGGGTCCCACTGAACATCCATGCCCTTCCCTGAAGAAGTTGCTCTTCTCATAACAGCTAACACCCCTCTTTCTTGACCTCTCTTGGTTCTCAATAAGCTCTAACCACCTGTGCAGCTCCCTCCCAAGTCCCTCTCCAGAACTCCTCAGTGTGCAAAGCCCACTCAACAGAACAAAGCCCAACACAATCCACGCAGTTAACCAGGCTACACCTCTGCTGTCCTGCAGCCCCACTCCCAGTCCTGACCCCCCCCCCCCCG
>NW_005260418.1:0-305 GCF_000412655.1 Myotis brandtii | reverse complement strand
CTCAGGTGAAAGCCTGGCTCCTCGTGAGCCCACAGGAGCATGAGCTATTGCCCGCTGACCTGCCTGAGCAGCAGCTGTTTGCTGCCTTGTGTGCACATCTCCTCTCACCCAAAGGCCCCGTAGAGTCCTGCCATCCTGCCATTCATCCTTTGGTGAGAGCAGGAATCTGTCTCACTAGCTTGGGTTCCAGCTTTCACATCTCGTATCTCCAGGCTCTGGCAGGGATGAAGGCAGTAGTGGCCCGTATGGCCCACGTGTCTTGAGGCACACGGACATGAGTGTGGGCAGTCTTTGAGTAGTGAGGT
>NW_005260417.1:0-305 GCF_000412655.1 Myotis brandtii | reverse complement strand
CCTGTTTTAATAGTAAGCATCTCTAACCTTAATGTAGTGTCATTGATTTATTTGTGATTGTGAGGCTTAAACCAGGAAGTGGAGCCTCCTCTTCGAGGTCTGGGGAGGGGCATTGGAGGGGGTGGGGTCCAGGCTCGGAATTCTGTAAGCCTACATTCAATCAGGCCTCCAGGCAGCTTCCCTGTACTTCAGAGCAATGGAATCCGAATCTCCAACCCAGGGCAGTTTGTGGATATAACCTGGCTTTAAAAATTAAATTCCTTGGTGAATTCAAATGTTGAACTCATTCAGGGTGAAGGAGAAAT
>NW_005260416.1:0-305 GCF_000412655.1 Myotis brandtii | reverse complement strand
AAAAAAAATGCGAAAAGATATGCAAGCACTAACAAAAAGATGATGAATTTATGTCAATATCAGACAAAGCAAACTTCAAAGTAGGAAATATTTCTAGAAATAGAGACATTTCATGATGATAAGGTCACTCTAAAAAGAATATATGGCAATTCTGAATTTGCATAACAACAGAACCTCAAAATATATAAAGTAGAAGCTGACAGAACTTAAAGTTAAACAGACAAATAACTATCAGGATTTGTCTGTGAGCTAAGTAACTGATAAAATGTATACAGTTTTAAGAGGGGGAAATGGCAAGGAAAAAA
>NW_005260415.1:0-305 GCF_000412655.1 Myotis brandtii | reverse complement strand
GCCCTGTGTGAAGTGTGGGATGTAGACTGTGTCCAGGCTTGACCTTGCTTGTCCGGGAGAGGCAGTGAGAGCGGAGCCTGATTCACACACATGAACAGGCGTGTGGCCTGGCCGGGCAGCTCGGGTGTCAGCATTGTCCCAATACACCAGGCTGCGGGTTCGGCCCCCAGTCAGGGCACATACCAGAAGCGACCAATAAATGCATAAGCAAGTGGAAAAACAAGTCAATGTGTTTTTCCCCTCTCTCTCCTTTCCTCTCTCTTTAAAATCAATAATAATCCTATATAATAAAAGGCTAATATGCA
>NW_005260414.1:0-305 GCF_000412655.1 Myotis brandtii | reverse complement strand
ATAAAGAGAGGCAGTGCCAAGTGATAGCTACAATTCCACTCCTAGTTAAATTTCCAAGATAAAAACATATGTCCACAAAAAAATGTGTACACAAGTATTCATTGCATTGTTATTCATAATAGCCAAAAAGTAGAAACAGCCCAAATACGCATCAATTGATGGATGGCTAAATAAAATGTGGTATATCTATACAATGCAGTATTATTTGGCAATAAAAAGAAATGAAATATTGGTATGTGCTACAACATGTAGGAACATTGAATCATTACAGTAAGTGAAAGAATCAGAAACAAAAGGGCACATAT
>NW_005260413.1:0-305 GCF_000412655.1 Myotis brandtii | reverse complement strand
CCTTGTATTTGCATAATGAATTCCTTGTATTTGCATATTGAATTCCTTGTATTTGCAAGAAATCGACGTGAAGCTTCATCATTAAATTCCTGCCTCAACCTTCAACCAAGCTCTCAAAATACTACAACTTTCTATGTATTTTTTCTTACGTTTGTATAAGGTTGAGAACAAAAAAATATAGCATATATGGATATCAGTCACACTGATTATTCTGTTCTAATTTAAAGTTTCCTTTACAATTAACTGCAGTATGTACATATGTTTTTCCTGTTTTAGAAGAGGCCCTCTCCCCTTTTCTCCTTTCA
>NW_005260412.1:0-305 GCF_000412655.1 Myotis brandtii | reverse complement strand
GGTGGGTAAAAAACATGAAACAATTGGAACCATCAAGGGAAAGGACTGTAACTATCAGTCATCTATGAAATGAAGCTAGAAATGAGTCACCCCTCACACAACAGCTCCGATTCCTTCCTTTTTCTCTATGGGTAAAAGTTCTGCATTCATTCACATTCACACACCACAAACGCACGCCGGCCTACTGGGTCCCGGCGCTCTCCGAGGGTGGGTGAGCTGCCAGGGCTGCCATAACAAGGCCACACAGGCGGGTGGCATAAACAACAGACATTTTTTCCTCGCAGTTCTGGAGGCTGGGAGTCCAG
>NW_005260411.1:0-305 GCF_000412655.1 Myotis brandtii | reverse complement strand
ATTCTTCTTAGTCAACCTCAGCTGCTGGCTTGGATTGCGTCTTTTCCTCAAGGATCAGTGAACAGCTACCATAGACCTCGGCATCATATTTATTGCATCCAAATAAAAGAAGGGTACTTCCTCCTTGAAAATATCTCTTTATTAGAAAGAAGAAAGAAAAACTTGCTTAGGATGCTTAATCCAATCTTTCTATTTTAGAGGACATGCTCATTTTACCTAAAATACTGGCAAATTTTGAATTTTGTTGGAAGAAAGGTGGGATAAAGGAGCTTTGGGGGAAGGTAGAATGAATGTGTTTGTCAAGT
>NW_005260410.1:0-305 GCF_000412655.1 Myotis brandtii | reverse complement strand
AAAAAAAAAAAAAGCAAAGGAACCTGTATTCAAATCCAGGATGTCTGGCTCTATCTTTAACATTAGTATTTCTCCAGTATAAATTCAATTTACTTCTAGGAATCAGCAATGCCAGAGTTTGACAGTGGGTTGGTATCTAATACCATCACCTGTGACCATATGAAATCTGTGGCAGTGCTTTTGTTAACTTGTTAATTAATTTGAGGTTTTACTGGACAAAACCCTTGAATTGCTTTACATTAGAAATCCTTCAGAACTTTTCATTTTATCAACTAATACACTCTTTAAAGATAAGGAAACTGAGG
>NW_005260409.1:0-305 GCF_000412655.1 Myotis brandtii | reverse complement strand
CACAGCATTAGGAAGGTTGAGAACCACTGTCCTAGACTCACCCTCCCATCCAATCACTTGTGATGTGGAGCAATCATTTCCAAAACATGCTGTCTCTGACCGGATCCCCACCATTTCGTCCACCAGGGAAGAACTGTGTCTCCCTTGTAGGTTAGGACATGCACCTACCTTCCCACTGGCCTGTCAGCACCAAGGTCCTGTTAATTACCACATCGATTTCCGTAGCTCCATCTTCCACAGCCAATCTGACCTCTTCTAATCGTGTTTTTAAATGAGTCTGTCCAGCTGGAAAGCCAGTGGCCACT
>NW_005260408.1:0-305 GCF_000412655.1 Myotis brandtii | reverse complement strand
CCCCTCAATTAACTTCAGATTGGGAGATTGGACTAAAAAGCCAAGAGTCAATTTACAAGAAGGTGGTTTTGGGGGAAGAACCATCTGGTGGTATGAATATGATAAAGCTCTCCAGAGAAGACTGGGGATGTAGTCACCTGGAGGAGAACCAGGAAGACCTCCAGAGGCGGTTGAGGCAAGTGGTATACATCCAATTAAAGGCATTTGCTCTAGAGAAGGCTACTGCCTGGCATGAATTTGGGATAAACCGTAATCTGAGCACAGACCTTGTTTTATCACAGGGAGGTTCTGTAGGAAAACACTTC
>NW_005260407.1:0-305 GCF_000412655.1 Myotis brandtii | reverse complement strand
TCAAAGCAGCATGGGAATGGCAGCATCAGGCCAATAAAAGGCATGTGGGAGGGTCCCAATCATTCAATTACACTTCCTTAGAGTCAGAATGTTTAACATTCACAAAACCAAACCTGGGGCATACCAGTTCTACATCCCCGGAGTTCTCAGTTACAGGAAAAAGCTTGTAGGGGGCCTGGGCTGGGCCTCTGCTGCACATTTGATGTCAAGGCAAAGCAGGTGAAAGATTTCACCGTCACCTCTGATCAACATTCTATCTGCACATAAAAAGAATATCTCTGTTAGAAAGCATATATATATATATA
>NW_005260406.1:0-305 GCF_000412655.1 Myotis brandtii | reverse complement strand
GACAAGAAAAGAATTCTGAGATGTTCTAAATTAAAATTACAGTATCTGAAGAGTGAGAAAGAACAGTTAACCTGTTAATAGCTATGGCCCAGCTCTGAGAAAGGACTGGATACATTCCTGTATATCTGTTGCAATTTAGGATGAATTTCGAAGTTGATTTTTTCTGAGATTATCCAAAGAGAGAATACCCAGGCACCATCAAACCTCAGGAGCCTCTGATTCTCATTTATGCATACATTTTCCACACTGCTGCCCACTAAGCTAATCCGCAGAAGCAGACACTTCTTCCTTGCTGACTCTGTGCC
>NW_005260405.1:0-305 GCF_000412655.1 Myotis brandtii | reverse complement strand
GCCATCCCTGGTGTTCCTGGCTGCACCGCCTAATTCCAGTCTCCGCCTCCATGGCCACATGGTCTGCCCTCCTGTCTGTCTCTGTCCTCTTCCCACAAGGACACCAGTCATATTGGATGAGGGCCCCTCCTTCATGCCCTCATCCAACCCTGATTACATGGCAAAGGCTATTTCCTAAGGAGGTCCCAATCACAAGTACCAGGGGGAAGGACTTAGGCATATGTTTTGGGGGACACACGTACCCTCTAACAGCAGGGGTACCTGACTCTGCTAACCCAGAGGGGGTAGAGCTGTGGCCGCCATGG
>NW_005260404.1:0-305 GCF_000412655.1 Myotis brandtii | reverse complement strand
TAAGTGACAACAGAGGGTCCAGGTTCAGACTTGCACAGCCAGGAGCCAATGGGAAGGAAAGTGGTCTGAAGAGGTGAAGACTGGGAGAAGAAAGATGGGGTCCTGTCCTGGAGGGGTCCAGTTCAGTCAAGAAGAGAAACAGCCATCAGGAGACAAATCAGAGGTCTCTGTTCTGTGGGGAGCCTATTGCTACCCCACAAAAAAAGGAGTACTAGTTCCTCCTGATGTTAATGTCAGAAATGCACCTCAGTCCTTGAGTTCAGCTAAAAAAGAATTCATTGCCAAGAACTGAAATGCAAGCAAAA
>NW_005260403.1:0-305 GCF_000412655.1 Myotis brandtii | reverse complement strand
TTTACCTATGCCGCCATCTTGGTTTCTCCTAGATTTTGTACTCTTAGCCACTGGAAAGGCATAAATGTGACGTCAATTTAGGTTCCTGTCCAGGGAGAGGTATTTGAGACAAATTCAGCAGGGAAGAGAATTCCCTGTACTCCTAGGAAGTGGGAACTTTTCTCCCAATAGGCTGTCTCCCGCCAGTCAGAGGCTTCTCCTGGATCTTCCCCTGGTTTTCTCAGACCTCTGTAGCCTCAGAGGTGAAAGCCAGAAAGTAGTGAGTCTCTGTGTGGGCCTGCACAAGAGTGCCATTGCCTGCCCTT
>NW_005260402.1:0-305 GCF_000412655.1 Myotis brandtii | reverse complement strand
CACACACACACAACTAAAACAAAAGTTTCACAATATACATATATAATGGTCATAATCCACTGTATGGATTTCATGACACAATCACAATCTTGATTTTTTTCAAGTTTATGAAGGCATCATTTATATTGGGTAAAATTTACCCTCTTTAGGTATACAGTTATATTAATCTTTAAAATCTTTATAAAATCATTTGGCCACATATCAAGACAATAGACTATTTCCATCACTCTGAAATATTCCCTCATGCTTGTCAGATAGGACAAGGGTATGAAGGTCGGGGCAGTTCTTACTAAATGCTATTCTTG
>NW_005260401.1:0-305 GCF_000412655.1 Myotis brandtii | reverse complement strand
CCCTGTTTGGGGTCACTAAGGCTCTGAATCAGACAACGCAGGCTTGGGGCTTTGAACCCTCCCCTCCTTTGAGACTCTGGGCTCTTCTCAAATGATTCTGCCTCCTCTGCAGGGCGCCCTTTTGCATCCCAGCCATCTCAAGGAGCAGCCAAAGGCCTTCCCCCTCAACTTTCACTGGCAGAAGAATAGAAATAATGTCCTAAGTTTCCAGTCAACCTTCATTATTCGGAGGTCCCCTGAAGGAAAGTGGCTCTCGGATTTTCCCTCGTTGACAGCTGAAGAAACTGAGGCACAAAGGGGAATCA
>NW_005260400.1:0-305 GCF_000412655.1 Myotis brandtii | reverse complement strand
GACGATGTTGAGTGAGGACTTACTATATTAGCAGCTTGCACCTCTTGTAGTTAAAACCACAAAGCCATCCCTTTGGTCTCTTACATGGACTGTGGAGACCAGCAGAGGGAACCATTTGGGCCTAAGTGACAAAGGAGGGTCTAGGTCCAGAAATTCACGGTCCTCCCATCAGCATAAGGATGCGCGGGTTGGACTGGGTCAGCTCTGACCTGCTGTGCTAGCATAGTGGTTAGGGGAGCCCTTTCACCTTCCTTGGGGGCCTTCACATCAAGCCAGTGTCCTCCTGAAGAGCTAAGGGGAGGGCA
>NW_005260399.1:0-305 GCF_000412655.1 Myotis brandtii | reverse complement strand
GGTAGAGACAGGGCACCCCACCTGAGGCCTGGGGGGCACACATCACCTGGATTCCTGCCCGCCCGTAACTGTCCGCCCTGCTCCAGGCGGTTCACCTTCCTCTCCTTCACGCCACTCCCCTGAGTACAGCCCTCCACACTGTCTACCCCAAAAGCTCTGTAGTGAGACCCCAAGACCTGTCATGAGCTGATGCTGCTCACTCCTTGCTCACCTTAGGTTCACAAATGAAAGAGTTTGGCTCATCACAAACCCCTTAAAGAACTGTCCTCATGGGTCCTGCTGCAGAGAGGGCCCAGCTGCCAGGG
>NW_005260398.1:0-305 GCF_000412655.1 Myotis brandtii | reverse complement strand
GGGACACCTGAGTTTATGAAAATGTTCAAACTGAGTGATCCCTGGCAAGTGACCTAGTTATGTCTCTGGGTAGAAGCTCTCCTAACCCTGCGAGGCATGCTAGAAGCCTAAGCAGAGAGGGTGGTTCCCTCTGAGTGTCTGACTCATGTCACCTCATGACTATATCTTATAGCCTCCTCCTCTTTCTTTGCCTTCCTCTCTCTTTACCCAGCCAAACTCCTGGGAGTGTGGAGCCTATAGAAAACAAAATGTGGCCTGGCCAATGTGACTCAGTGGTTGAACGTGGACCTATGAACCAGGAGGTC
>NW_005260397.1:0-305 GCF_000412655.1 Myotis brandtii | reverse complement strand
TCGTGACCCACAGGTTGAGAACCACTGCTTTAGAGGCTCACATGAGTAGAAGTTTGGTGATCTAGTTGATGGCAATGCAGCTTCGTCCTCCTCCTGTGCTGGCATTCAAGGCTCACTGGAGACAGACGGATCTAGGAGTCAGTGCTGCTGACCTGTGGGGAGACTTAAAGCTGGTGCCTGTAAAAGGGCTTTTTGAGTTGTTGAAAGGCCTGCCCAGATAAATGAGGGCTGTTCCCGAAAGCTCTGGGGCAGTACTGTCCATGTGAGCTGACAGCTTTGATTATCGGGATCTTTTAAAGGCAAAC
>NW_005260396.1:0-305 GCF_000412655.1 Myotis brandtii | reverse complement strand
GATGGATAAGATGTAGCTTTCTTACCATCCCTTTCCCCTGCCACTCCTGATGTAATTAGGTGTTTTTAGTCTCTGCTAAGGCATTATACTATGATTGTTTTTTCATGGAATAATGTTATTTTTCTAGAGTTAATAATTGCCTTTTAAAAGCTTGTTTAGTTTTTAATATGCTTATGCTAATTCCACACACATCATCCAGTAGTCTCTCAATATGATACAGATTTTCACATTGTCCAAAACTACAGTTGGCCCTTGTCTGTGGGTCCTGCACCCATGGCTTCAACCAACTCCAGATCAAAAATATT
>NW_005260395.1:0-305 GCF_000412655.1 Myotis brandtii | reverse complement strand
TGTGTGTGTGTGTGTGTAAGAGAAAGAGAGAGAGAGAAGAGTTTATTTATCCCTTCATTCTTTGATGGCCATTTGGGTTGTTTTCACTGTGGGACTATTTCAAATAATGCTTCTGTGACCCTTTATGCACAAGTCTTCACATGGTCCCATGCTTTCCTTTCTTTAACATCTAGGAATGAAATTGTTGGGTCATGTGGTAATTCTGGCATTTTGAGAAACTGCCAAACTGTCTTCTCATATAGCTTAAAATCTGAATTAAAAGGCAACTTTAAACCTTCAAAAGATATGCCTCCCCTCTAACAATT
>NW_005260394.1:0-305 GCF_000412655.1 Myotis brandtii | reverse complement strand
ACACAGATAGAGACATATGCATATAGACAGACGTGCAAACAGGCAGACATGCATACAAGTAGACATGCACAAAGACAGACATGCACATAGACAGGCATGCACTCAGACAGTTATATACAGACAGACATATGCATACAGACAGACATATACATACAGACAGATATATACACAGACAGACATATGCACACAGACATACAAACAGATAGACAAGCATACGTACAGACATATACAGACACATATATGCAGAAAGACACACAGGCAGACATATACACAGACAGACATATACACAGATACAGACATATGCA
>NW_005260393.1:0-305 GCF_000412655.1 Myotis brandtii | reverse complement strand
GGGGTCAGAGTGGCCACAGCAACTCTGGGCAGGAGGAGACTGAGTCCTACTGAGTGAGGAGAGCCAGGAGCAGGCTCTCCTCATCTCTCCCCTCCGCAGAGCACCAGTCTGATGGGCAGCTCCTGTGTCCTCCAATATGTGGGACCTTCATGTTGGAAGGGGGCTCAGCGCAGCTAGTTCGCAAGTCTTCTTACAGATGAGGGAACTGAAGCCCAAATGACAGTGACTTGCCCATGTCACCCAAAACCTGACCAGGCATCCTGACTCCTGGCTCAGTCCCTTTTCTTTCTCCTACATTAAAAACA
>NW_005260392.1:0-305 GCF_000412655.1 Myotis brandtii | reverse complement strand
GATTTTCT
The DNA here is from genome assembly GCF_000412655.1 of Myotis brandtii. NCBI lineage: Eukaryota > Metazoa > Chordata > Mammalia > Chiroptera > Vespertilionidae > Myotis > Myotis brandtii. Next base: position 297 of record NW_005260392.1, on the reverse strand, counting down.
TGAATAAGGGCGGGAAAAGAAGAGAAAGGAGAGAAACCTCACAGCTGGTCTCGAAATTGAGTCTTTTTTCTCCTGGGTTCGCTGTTTGGCTGGATGGTCTGTCACAAACGTAGCTCTGGGGTCTGCCCTGGATGGGCTACTGAGCCCACCAGCAAAAGATTCAGTTATTTCATTTCTCAAAAATAAACAAACACCCAAATAAATAAACAACATGAGCAGTCAGCTGTGAGCCATGCTGTCATTGTAATACCTGCAAAATTCGGTTGTCAGCAGTTGTCTTCATGACAATTCTTCAGA
>NW_005260391.1:0-305 GCF_000412655.1 Myotis brandtii | reverse complement strand
GTGCACCTGCACAAACTACAACCCTACACCGGCATCCTGTGCCGTGCACCTGAAATGAAACCCAGCAACCATGGTAGTATATGCCAACAGCCAGGACCCCCACCACTACATGTGAGTCTGCAACCAGCCCCTGCCACTGCACACACACCTGCAACTAACCCCCCAGCTGGGTGTGTACACACCACTGGTTCCAGCCACCACAGATGCCAGCCCTGGTCTGTAGACATTGGACCTAGAGGTGCCATTATGGAACCTAACAGCCCTTACAGCCACTGTGGATGTCCTTCATTGCTTGCCATTGACAC
>NW_005260390.1:0-305 GCF_000412655.1 Myotis brandtii | reverse complement strand
GGAGGGAGGACCTGCCATGGTGTGGGGTTGCCTCCTCACGCTGCTGCCCCTTCCCCCCAGGTGAACAGTTTTCTGACCTCACACTGGCGGGATGATGACTTTGTGCCACGCTACTGTGAGCACTTTAATAATCTGCAGAAGTCCAGCTCCGAGCTGTTTGGGCCACGGGCAGCCTTCTTGCTGGCGCTGCAGAACGGCTGTGCTGGGGCCTTGCTGAAGCTCCCTTTTCTCCAAGCTGCCCACGTAAGCCTCCCACCTCGCCTCTTCCCCAAACTCTCCCTTCCCCACCTCAGAAGGGCCCACCC
>NW_005260389.1:0-305 GCF_000412655.1 Myotis brandtii | reverse complement strand
GAGTGCACAAATTTTTGTGCACCGGGCCTCAAGTTTAATATAAATTGAACCAAGAAATACAGCAAAAACATGATTTTTCTTACTTATTTGGGACATTTATGCCATAAAGGTCTTACTAATTAGTACTTTTTTAAATAGCTTGATGTTCCTAAGAAGATGACTTAGGAGTTACCTAAACTTTCAACCAATTTATGCCATTTGTTTAGTGGTTCTAAATTCCATCATTTAAGTACGAGCTTTCATAATTTCTGGTTTTATCAGAAAATATTGATCTGCTCTGTGGACTTCAGATATCTGAGTTACAT
>NW_005260388.1:0-305 GCF_000412655.1 Myotis brandtii | reverse complement strand
GGGGTGAAGACGTGGGCTGGTTTCCACTGGACTTCTTCGTTGTTGTTCCACCTTCAGAGTTGGCCCCTTGAGTCACAGTCCACATTTGGAGCCACTGGACCCATCTGGACGCAGCTCTGCCCCGTGTAGAGCCTAGCATAGAAGGCCACGGGTTTATAACCCCACAGTTCTCTGACACTCTGGAGAGGACTCCTTGGGGTGAATCCAAACCTTCTGAACATACACTTGTAAGGCCAAGGTATTATGTGAATCAATGATTCTTTATTTTATTTCAGTTTGTTTGGTATGTCTGGCTATGTGTGTGT
>NW_005260387.1:0-305 GCF_000412655.1 Myotis brandtii | reverse complement strand
ATATAAATGAGAGAAACATTTAAAATAAGGTGATCATTTATGTCCTTAGATGACAAATAGAAAAAGTCTGGAAAAAAATGTATTCCTTTTCAACTTGAGTATTTTTGGCAAATTAGAGTTTGTTTGTTTTTCTTAGACACCCACTCTTCTGTTCCTTTGCTTGTTTTTACTTGTCTATTTCCCTTAGCTACCTTCTTTGTGAAAAACAAAAACAAAAACAAACAATGCTGATTTTTTTAAAAAGCCATGCAAGCATGCCACAATTTAACTTTAATTTATGTCTTCCCCTCATCTTCTGCAATTTC
>NW_005260386.1:0-305 GCF_000412655.1 Myotis brandtii | reverse complement strand
GCTATAAAAGGGGGAAAGGGATACGATACGCACAAATTAATACAGTATTCAAGTGAAGAGGTCGATTGATACACGAGTCTTCCCTTCACATATATTTTAATGCAATAATGCCGCCGCCCTGTTTTCAATAACATTCTCTTAAGTTGTTAAAAACACAAGCACACACACACTAAGGCATCTCCAATGAGAACCAAGCTTTTCTTTTCCACAGTATCCTCCCCAAATGAAACAGCTTCGTTTCATTCAAGTACCTGCTGTTTCTAATACAGTATTAGATGAATGAGGTCAATATTCCTCTAGGACAG
>NW_005260385.1:0-305 GCF_000412655.1 Myotis brandtii | reverse complement strand
ATGCTCAACCACTGAGCCACACTGGCTGGGCTGAATTATGTTTTTTATTTTGAAGGTAATAAATTATAATGTGGAGCCACTGGACAGTCTGAAGTAGGGGAGTGACATAGTCAGATGTGCAGAATGTTCGCTGTGGCAGAGTGTGGAGCGGGGATTGCAGGAGCAGCCAGTTAGAAGGAAAGGGAGACTTGTGTTTGGAAGAAAAGTGGCTAATTGGAGGCACAGTGGGAAGGTATAACCAACTGGCTTTGTAATCAAGTAGGTGTAATAATGGCAGTGTGGTTCTATGAGGAATGTCATTCTCA
>NW_005260384.1:0-305 GCF_000412655.1 Myotis brandtii | reverse complement strand
CTCCCGAGTAGCTGGGACTACAGGCGTGCGCCACCGCGCCCGGCAAACATAAAAATCTTTTATTAAAATACATGCCTTTGCTTAGCACCCATCACCAGATCTTTTGAGGCCCAGTCTAAATTTAAACTTCCATCGGTGTAGCTTATTCAAAGCCAGTAGGCAGCTGTAATGGTTAATAGTCTTGGAAGCCTAATATGTCATCTTCTTTTTTTGGACTAGGTGTTTAACTCTTAACACTTCAGACAATTCTATTATGACTCGAAAAGTGAAGCCACTATCAGTTGAAAACATATTAGTAACTGCTT
>NW_005260383.1:0-305 GCF_000412655.1 Myotis brandtii | reverse complement strand
CAATCAATGATTCTCTCATCTGTGCTAAGGATGTCCGACTGCCAGCTTGAGAGAATGTGCAGGCCAAGCTGAGGGACCTTTCCCCCCCTCCCAAAATGCATGAATTTCATGCACCAGTCCTCTAGTGTATAAAATAAAATGCAAAACTGCCATTTTCCATAGCATTTCTCAATCCTTTGAGGTGTTGCTTCGTGACAATTATTGTCTGTTTGGCTCAAATAAATTCATAAAACCTCTACAGATTTGGTCATTTCTTAAATCAATAGGGTTTCTCCCTAACCAGTTTGGCTCAGTGGATAGAGCGT
>NW_005260382.1:0-305 GCF_000412655.1 Myotis brandtii | reverse complement strand
GTTAGGAGAACAGGCCTTCCCCAGGCCTGGGCTTTCCGAGTTCCCTTTCAAAGCATTATATTTGGAAATTTAAATATATAATTATTTGGGTTATAAATACTGATTCCAACCAGCATTAAGGGATAAATAAGACCAAAATTCGGTTAGTTGCCATTGGCATGACTCTACCAGATGTTAAAATATGAAATATGAATTTCTGAACCGGTTGATGAATGGTAACTGGTTGCTGCCCTGAGCCCTCAGGTACTCCCTGCTTCCCTAGTCTCATTTTTTAAAAAATATGATTTTATTGATTTCAGAGAGAG
>NW_005260381.1:0-305 GCF_000412655.1 Myotis brandtii | reverse complement strand
ACCTCCGTATAAACTTAATGAATTAAATCTTTGGGCTGATCTAAACTCACAAATTTAAATTTTATCTTTTTATTACTGCACCTTGACTTTTATACATATTGATTATAAATATATTTTCATATATGTTCTTGCTGTGTTATTTTAAACATTTTAGTTAACTTCTCTAACAGCTTTCATTTTCTTGTCTATAACCCTGGAGTCTTAATATCTAGCTCATAGGGTATCATGAAGATTAAATGAGATAATGTTTTTAAACACTAGTACAATACTTTTCAATAGTAAGAATTAAAAAATGGTCATTATTA
>NW_005260380.1:0-305 GCF_000412655.1 Myotis brandtii | reverse complement strand
GCTTGCTCTAGATAATGACAATCTAAATTAGTACAACACAGATAGAGTGCAATTTGGCATATTTATTAAAATTATAAATGCACATACATTTTTAATCCAGGAATTGTACTGCACTCATACAGAATATCTGTACAAGGCCCTTTATTGCAGCATGGTTTGCAATATAAAAAAACTAAAAACTAAATACCTTGCAATAGGAGATTAGTTAATTGAGTTACGAAGCAACTACAAAATAGCACACTGTGCAAAGATAAAAAAGAATGAAGCAGCTATGTACTCATGGAAAATCTCCAAGTGGAAAAAAA
>NW_005260379.1:0-305 GCF_000412655.1 Myotis brandtii | reverse complement strand
CCCTTTTGTCACATTGTTTCAAGTCATGTATAGTTTACTCCATTATAATCCAGTATAATGATGTCAAGGACTAGAATAAGCTGTTCATAATTATTTCATCCAGGCTGTGATATTGGGACTACACACAGAGAGAGAAAAAATGGCTAACCTGTCTTTTAAAAAACTCAATGTCAAATTCCCTTTTAAGGATTGTTTTCATTTTACAATAATGGCAATAGAAAGGAAAAATCATTGTTTCACCAGATTATTGTATGTTATCTCTTTTCTTTGATATTATCACACACACACACACACACACACACACA
>NW_005260378.1:0-305 GCF_000412655.1 Myotis brandtii | reverse complement strand
TTTAAAGGGCCAGAAGGTTGAGAACCACTGGCTTACCCAGTACTCATCTAATTCAACTTAAGCCTTACATATCTCATCATACTTTTCAAGTGCAATAATAAAATACGTGGGATCTGGTGAATAAAGTTAAGTGAATGAATAAGTACAATTATATTCACCTCTGTTTTTCATTTTATTCTTGTTCTTCTATGTTCTTCCTGGTTTATTTGCTTTGTCTCTTTTCATAACATTTTTTTTCCCTGAGGTTCTAAAACCAGTAAAATCGAATTCAGATTTTTAAAGCTGCTATTCACTAGCTCCTAGCA
>NW_005260377.1:0-305 GCF_000412655.1 Myotis brandtii | reverse complement strand
TGTTGTCACAATAAAAGTCTAAGGAGGCAGGCGAACAAGGCTGTTTGCTCCTATAACAAGCAGCCCCTTAGCCCTCTCTTTTGCAGAAATGTGTGTCAGAGTAATCATTCACGGTCTGCTGGTCAGTCCTTATAATGAAGAACTGACACCACAGTACAAGGGGCAGGGCGGGGAGGAGGGGGTATTTAAAGGAGGCGAACACCGTGACATTTCCTGAACAATGTTATTAGGAATAAGACTCACTGCCAACCTGAAGGCAGAGTCAGAGTTTGGTGCCAAAAAGTTCAGAAACAACCTACCCTTGG
>NW_005260376.1:0-305 GCF_000412655.1 Myotis brandtii | reverse complement strand
AGCAGGAGATAACATTCAAGCCAGACCTGGAGTAGAAGTGTGATACAGGTGGAGAAGTGAGTAGATGAACAGCAATCCAGGTGAGGAGGCAGCATGAGCAAAGGCAGAGAAGTGACCATTGTCACCTGGTGCGTCCTGAAAGAGCAAGTGACCCATGCAGGGAGGGCAGCCAGACTTAGCAAATAAAAATAACAAACTTCCCCCCCCAATTGGGTCAGACTTATATTAAAAAATTACTCATTGTTTATCTGAAACTCAACTTTTACTGGGCTTCCTGCATGTTACCTGCTCTCCTGCTTGCAGCC
>NW_005260375.1:0-305 GCF_000412655.1 Myotis brandtii | reverse complement strand
TAACTTCCTCTTCTCCTGGGCTTGCTCTCCCCTCCCAACCTTCCCTCTAACACAAACTTTGCTCTGCCTCCTACTTGTCCCACTGCTCTGCCTCCAAATCTCAGTCTTGTATTTTTTTCTCTACTTTAATTTCCCAAACAATGGAGCTGGAGCATCTTTTATATATTTGTTGAATAAAGTTGAGATGCTCTTACTCAATTTTTAAATGCTCTAAGCAGTTCATTTTATGTTTTTTCTATGGCCCAGAAACATCACTGAAATTAAAACTTCTTCATAAATAATGGGATCTTATTGATACTTTCTAC
>NW_005260374.1:0-305 GCF_000412655.1 Myotis brandtii | reverse complement strand
GATCCCATTGGAAAATATGTTTCAACATATTGAAACACTTTCAAATAAGAAATTTATTACTCAATTAAGTTAATACATTTGAATCTGAATATTAGTAATACTTTAGTACTTGTTGTCTCTTATATTTACAAGATCCTCGATAAAAGATTTGCAGATAGAATCTCACTTGACCATCACACATCCCTATGAAAAGTATTTCTTAGCCTCATATTACATATGAGTAAAAGTTTGCTAAGAGCATTACAATTACTTTATTGATACAATAAACCAGCCATAAATTAAACTGGGGTAGGCACTGCATAGTA
>NW_005260373.1:0-305 GCF_000412655.1 Myotis brandtii | reverse complement strand
TTTTTTTAACGCATTGAAAGGCACCTCTCCATAAGGGGGCAAAATGAATTAAATAGCATTTTATTTGTAAGCATGCAGAGATTTTTAAGCATTATATACATACATAATTATATGTGTACATTTATATTTACATATGTGTTAATATGTTCACATTTTATTCATCACCTGTGAAACAACTATAAATACATAGCTATGAAAAATGAGTTCACAGCAGAATAATAGTTATGTAAATCATTCACCTTGGGTAGAGGTTGCTGGCCTTAGGGTTAATAAGAGCACAAAGCTTTGCATATCACATTCTATAT
>NW_005260372.1:0-305 GCF_000412655.1 Myotis brandtii | reverse complement strand
CAAGAGTGCCCAGTGCCCGCCACACACGTGCTTAGGGCAATGCAGTGAGAGGGCGGACTGTCCCAGTTCCCCCTCCTATTCTTCCTTCCTCCTGGGGGACAGGCTGTGACCTGAGGCCTGGAATCCTCGCCGAGAAGCTGCCTGGCACCCCGTTACAGGATGTCCTCCTGCTGCCCTCCTGCAAAGCTGCCTGTGGAATATGGATTAAATGCCGAGCATGAAACACCGAAATGAAATACACGTTGGGCTTGGGAAAGCCGTCATGGTGCACTCAGCCAGCCCCTGCTCCGGGAACCGGGACGGGG
>NW_005260371.1:0-305 GCF_000412655.1 Myotis brandtii | reverse complement strand
TAAAGTGTAGAACTTTCTATTTATCTCTATTGAATCTCATTGCATAAGTTTCTATCTTTATTGCTAGCTTTTCAGTATCTCTCTGAACGCTCTTAATTCTTCCATACAAATAATATTCTTTAGAAACTTGCACCATCTATAAGTCTTACAAGATCTTCCCTGTCTTCTCTTAAACAGAGGGCTTTAACATTCCAACTCTAAAGTTCTAGGGTCACATGAAGTTCTTCAAACATTTGTCATGATGATAATGATAGCAGCTAGTATTGAATACCTTTCTAACAAACATTGTTCTAAGTATTTTATAT
>NW_005260370.1:0-305 GCF_000412655.1 Myotis brandtii | reverse complement strand
ATTTTTGTATGTGTTTATATGTGTGTCTGTATGTATGGTGTGTTTCATTAAAAAACTAAGAAATAATTAAGGGTATGTAATATGTGGGTATATAATATCTTTATTTTGCCAGCACCTGGTACATTATCTGGGCTATAAAAGGTACGCAATCCTAGTTCATAAATTGATAACTAAGGCTGCTCTTGTTAGAAGGGCTGCTGCTGCTACTATTTCTACTATTGCTGTCTATTATTTATTGAGTGTTCCTCATATGCTATGATCTTTGTACTTTATCTCATTTAATCTTCATATTTGTGTATAATGAG
>NW_005260369.1:0-305 GCF_000412655.1 Myotis brandtii | reverse complement strand
GTAACCTGAGGACCTACTGTACACATACTGGGTGCCCATAAGAATATGAGACCCAAGGTCCTATCAGGCAGTAGAGGCTTATATGCATCCTGAGTTCTAAGGAATAGGTTTCAAAGGGGAAGAAGGTAATTCACAGGATAATAAAAAGAGCAGCCTGGCAGGCATGGCTCAGAGGTCGATTGTCAAACCATGAACCAGGTCAGTCACGGTACAATTCCCGGTCAGAGCACATGCCCAGATTGCAGCTTGATCCCCAGGGTGGGATGTTCAGGAGGCAGCCAATTAATGATTCTCTGTCATCATTG
>NW_005260368.1:0-305 GCF_000412655.1 Myotis brandtii | reverse complement strand
ACCACACACCCCTGAGGCTGGGGGAGAGGGACCCTCCGAACCACCTTCTCACAGGGACGCCTGTCCCGGGCTGTGGAGTGTTTCAGCTTTATAAATGTTTCCTCTCCCTTCTTTCCTGCAGCAGGGCCGCTCCTGGGCCTGAAGGGCACAGTCAGCCCGTCGCACAACGTCACCTGCGGTTGCTTCCTTCTGCAACCCCTCATCGTGGGTCCTGAGCCTGGGTGGCCCAACGCACGCGTTGATTTCATATGTGGTCCAAGATATTTTAGTGCTTTAAATCTACCAAGGTTATTCAAACGGAGCAT
>NW_005260367.1:0-305 GCF_000412655.1 Myotis brandtii | reverse complement strand
CCCCCACTAGCAGCAGCGGCAGCGGCTGTCTGTGCTCTCGGCGGCCAGCACCCAGGTGGGGCTGTAGCAGAGTGTGAGCTGCTGGGCGGTGGGGGGACAGCAGCCAGGGCCGGGGACCAGGGCGGGGGCCCCTCAGTGTCCATGACGGCTGGACCTGACCCGCCTGAGGGATATAGTCACCAGGCTTTCCGAATGGAAACCGAATCCCCTTGTTAAAGGGGAAACTGGGGTGAGAGGCGTGAGTGTGAAGGGACCCTGGCTTAGTGCAGCTCAGATGTCTGGGTGTTTGCTCTGAACCAGGCCAC
>NW_005260366.1:0-305 GCF_000412655.1 Myotis brandtii | reverse complement strand
GGCATTAGGAAGGTTGAGAACCACTGCTTTAGCTGAACAATTCTGGGAAACATTCTGGATGTTTCTAGAAGGTTTTGCCCCCAGAATCCTTTTTGTCTATAGCAGTGTTCTTGATAATGTTCCCTTTTATGGTCATTTCCTCCTTCACTATCTTACTTTCCCTGCTTTCTCACTCCTGTTTCTTGGAATCACCTTTCTGGAAAAATACCTGCATCACAAGATCTTATCTCAGGCTCTGCTTTTGGAAGAACCCAAACCAAAGCTGCATGCAATTTAAACTTTAACGATATTAAACACTATACATA
>NW_005260365.1:0-305 GCF_000412655.1 Myotis brandtii | reverse complement strand
CTCTATCCACTGAGCCAAACCGGTTAGGGCTAACCTGCTATTTTTAAACAAGGCCAATTTCCCCCAATCTATGTTTCCAAACTGGGAGAAGCATCCTGATATCTGGCCAGAGACCCTGGAGGGCCTGCTTTGACTTGAAACCTCTGCATAGGGAAGGTGGCTGCTTCAGACCGTGTTCACTTCCCTGGTGAGCGGATCACTTCTGCATGCTGTTTGCATGCTTCTAGTCAAAGCTGGATAGGATCAGTGTTCGACTCCCCACATCTGCTCCCTCTTCCTGCTGAGGGAGCTGACCTGGCCCAGGC
>NW_005260364.1:0-305 GCF_000412655.1 Myotis brandtii | reverse complement strand
GCTGGAGGGGAACTGAGGTCAGAGCACCAGTGAGTGACGCTGTCCACTGAGCCACCTCTCTGGTTTTGCACTTGCTCCCTCACCTGGGTCCTTTGTACTGGGGTGGGCATAGCCCCCTCTGTGTGTGCCCTGGGGTTCCGCTACCTCTTGTTGGTTTCCTTAAATGCTTCCCACCCCTTTATAAAAAGAGCCTTTATTGAATTCTCCTCTAATCACTGAGTTTGAATGTCATTTATTTCTCGCAGGGGGATATAACTTAACAGCTAGTGATAGTTAATTAACCTCTGTGCCTCAGTTGCCACATC
>NW_005260363.1:0-305 GCF_000412655.1 Myotis brandtii | reverse complement strand
AAAATAGATGTATTATTTTTAATTTATGAAAGCTTAATATACTAAACCTCACTCTAAGTTATCTTCTCATTATGTGTCACTAGTGTTCCATAGGAAGCCCACAGGTAGAATGCCAACATTTCCGCTCTCAGAATACTTTCTACACTTCTGCTTCTCCATGATTGCTCTTATTCTCTCTCTTCTACCTGAACGCTCTTCCCAGTTCTCTCTCTCTATATGAATGCTTACTTACTTTTCAAAACCTAGTTTAGATCTTATAGCCACTGTGACAGTATCCCAGAGCCACCTTCACATCATCTGAAACC
>NW_005260362.1:0-305 GCF_000412655.1 Myotis brandtii | reverse complement strand
AAAGGTATAAGGAAGCCTGAGGATGGGGGAGAGAAAGGGGTGATATTTCGTCTATACCCCTTTCTCTCCCTTAATAAAGTGTTTACCTAGCACATGGCCTGGCCTGAACTAACTGCTAAGTGCATGACCACCATGATGACACGGGGAAGAGGAGGAGAAGGGACTTCTCCCTGAATGTGCAGTGCTTTGCTGTGCTGGCTCTGATAGGCTCTCACTCTGTGTTTCCGAGACGAGGGAAGCCTATGGGGGTGCCCAGGAGGAGCAGGTCACACCAGTGACTCGCTCGGTTTCATTTACCGGGTGAG
>NW_005260361.1:0-305 GCF_000412655.1 Myotis brandtii | reverse complement strand
CAGTCCAGGTTTTTCACTGACTCCAGTTGCCCGGTCAAGCCAGTTGGCATTTATGTATCGTGAAATAGGGTGTTGCAGTGGAATTAGCACTAAGAAGTCCTAATGTGAACTTAGGAGAACGGGACTCATGTCTGGGCACTACCACTTATACCTCTGTGTCACTGAATGACCCTTCCCCTTTCTGAGCCTTAGATTCCTTACCAGTAAAATGAGGAGGCTGGGGGACTGTTAAGGTCCCTCTGGCTCTTGCCATCTATGATCTGTCAGTGGTTTTCCAGGGTCTCCTCCCATAGAACCAAACACAT
>NW_005260360.1:0-305 GCF_000412655.1 Myotis brandtii | reverse complement strand
GCCTCCTGCATGCCCCCTACTGGGGATCAAGTCTGAACCGGTAATCAAACTAGCGACCTCTCGGTGCACAGGGCTATGCTCAACCCCTCAGCCACTCGGGCCAGCGTCTGCCTAGAGCTTTTCCCCAGACCTGCTGGGCTCTATGTTGGACTCTGAGCCAACAGCAGACCCCCAAACAGGTAAGCTGCTCCTCTCCAGGAGGTGCAAGTGTGAGGGAGGGACAAGAGGCCAGATGTGACTCCAGCATCGCATCCGGCACATCTGCTCTGGGGGAGGGGCCGGTGAAAGGTCCCCGGGAACACGAC
>NW_005260359.1:0-305 GCF_000412655.1 Myotis brandtii | reverse complement strand
CATTTGTTGAAAAGACTATCTGTATTGCCTTTGCTCCAAGGCTAAGACAGTATTTTTTTTTAATTTGGTAAAAACCAGTGGGATTCTAAAAGTATTTAAAAAATTAAGTCAAGAGCTGTTGCTTTCAGATTTAAGGTTGAGTGTATGAGAAAACAGAGGAGTAAAAAATACCTCCGTCCAGTATTTTTACATGAACATTTTGGAGAGTTGTCATTTATTGAAATGGGAAAGTCTAAAAGAGAAACCATGTGGAAATGGTGGGCTGGGAAGAAGAGATGGTGACCAAGAGTTCATTTTTGTAAAGT
>NW_005260358.1:0-305 GCF_000412655.1 Myotis brandtii | reverse complement strand
GTCAATTAGCATACTCCCTCTTTATTAGATAGGATATTAGATCATGTACCAATTTTAAAAATGAGAAAATGGCAAGTAAAAGGCTTGGTGTTTTGCTGTGTCTTAATATTGATACAGAACACTTTTTTGTGTGTGTCATTTTATAAATTGCAATTTTTAAAATAGTTTAGAATGTATATTAAAAATAAATATTTACTGAACTTTGGGGAACCTCTGAGTACCTCTGCAGTATAGATTTGAAAAACACTTTGGTGACTGTTGTGGTTCTAAATGTTTGCCCATATCAACTCTTCTGCTCCCCAGAA
>NW_005260357.1:0-305 GCF_000412655.1 Myotis brandtii | reverse complement strand
AGGGACCCCACCAGTGCACGAATCTGTGTACCGGGCCTCTAGGATATATATGAGTATATGTGCATATATGTAAATTATAATGTGTACTAATAGAAATATGAGTGTTGGTTTATGTAACTTTCAATTATGTTTCTGAGTTGCAATGCTTTAATTTATCTTTTCTTAAATTAGACAGGTCAGAACAAGGAAATACAGTAAGAAACAATGTGATCATCAGTGTTTCTGGTGCTGAGGGACTCTCCAGTCCTGAAATGTTGACACCATCTGGTGTCTATATCCGCAACCCCACCAATGTTGTAGAGGTA
>NW_005260356.1:0-305 GCF_000412655.1 Myotis brandtii | reverse complement strand
CCGGGCCCGGCAGGTGCAGGCAGATGAGCTACGGGGACGACCTGCCCCAGCTCTCGGTGGTGTTCATCTTCGTCAACGAGGCGCTGTCCGTCCTCCTGCGCTCGGTGCACAGCGTGGTCAACCACACGCCCTCCCCGCTGCTCAAGGAGGTCATCCTGGTGGACGACAACAGCGACAACGGTGAGCGGCGGGGCGTCCCGGGCGGGGCTGGAGTTGGGGTGCAGACCGGGAGCCGTGGCCACCGTCACCTCCAGAACGTCCCATCGTCCCAACCTGAGGCCCCGTCCCCATGAGACACGCCCCCC
>NW_005260355.1:0-305 GCF_000412655.1 Myotis brandtii | reverse complement strand
GCTCTATCCACTGAGCCAAACTGGCTTGGGCAAAACTATGTAATCTTTTTAATTCTGTATTTCAACACTATATCAAGGGAAGATTTCACAATTAAATGTTTAAGTTTTAAATGTGGACAAAATAAAGATCCCAATTGCATGTATATATAAAATTATTTTACATAGCAATATGTATCTTATTTAAAAAGAAAATCTTTGGATGCATTGTTGCTGTGCCTGGAAAGAAACATGTATTTTGAAACTGGCTTAAGAGGTCTATGTGATTCCCAGATCATATGCTTAAGGACTGTTTCATATGCAACTAT
>NW_005260354.1:0-305 GCF_000412655.1 Myotis brandtii | reverse complement strand
AATACTGGAGCCAAAGTCTTAACCAACATAGATATTTCTAAAACTCAAGGAGAGGCACCGTGAGGGTTTCCTTAGCACTGAGATCAGAGGAAAAAGCTCCAGCCTGGGGAGGAGAACACAGTTCCTCCTTTCAGCTAATCCCCAGCTTCTTTGCCCATAAAGTGGAGAGGTTGTATTAAATGATTGCAAAACATTATAAATGTAGAATTTGCACTTTTGCTTAGATTATTAAAGTGTTTAAATTAAAACCTATCTCTAGGTTCCTCCTCCTGAAGTTTAGATGGCTGTATATGTATGTCAGTGTA
>NW_005260353.1:0-305 GCF_000412655.1 Myotis brandtii | reverse complement strand
ACGCCAATTACCATGTTTCACTTTTATTAGTGTAGATATTTCATTTTAGTCACAGCCAGGTGACTAACAAGTTCCAGAGCAGGGAGGTCATGAAAAATCTCTGCAGAAGTTGCCCAACTTCTAAAAAAAAAATTCTGGGGTGATTAACCAACAAAAGAAATAAAGGAAGGAAGGGAGGGTGGGCAAGACACAGAGAGGCCAGGCCAGGCCAGGCACACAGAGAGGAGAGGAAAGAAAGAAAGAAATGAAATGAAAGAAAAGAAAGAAAGAAGCCCTAACCGGTGTGGCTCAGTGGATAGAGCGTC
>NW_005260352.1:0-305 GCF_000412655.1 Myotis brandtii | reverse complement strand
AGGTGTGTGGCTGGACGCGGCGGCGCTGAAGAGGCGGAAGGTGCAGGTGGGATGGTGGGGAGCGAGAGGTGTTTGGGGAGGGGGGAGGGACATTTTGGGGGACCGGGAGGTGATGAAGGTAAAGGCAGGGACTGAGAAGGAAACAGCTTTGGGAATGCAAAGGCGAGAGGGAGCGGAGTCTGCAGAAGCGGGAAACATGGAGTCTGGGGAGGGCGGGAGGAAGGCGGACGCGAGGGGTTCGCAGAGACTGGGACTTCGGAGGTGTGGGGCGACTCCTCGGACTCGGAGCCCTGAGGCGGCCGGAG
>NW_005260351.1:0-305 GCF_000412655.1 Myotis brandtii | reverse complement strand
TCCAGGCAAAGTCAACAGCCTCCATGGCACATGCACAGAGGGAACCCGTCTGATGACCTGGGTGAGCCCTTAGGAGAGGAGAGCTGGGCAGAGCTGGTGCCGAGCTCTCCCTGGTGCCTTCGTACGGTGAGAGCAGAGCAGCCACCGGGCACACTGGGTAACTATGTGGTCAGTTTCTTTAGGGCAAAATAAGTTGTGGACACCGTTCCTGGAGGCTTTGTGGAGGAGGAACAGGTATCTAAAAGTTAACAAACTTGTTTTTGAATCTTGGTTTTACCATTTACTTGCCCGGTGGCAAATTATTT
>NW_005260350.1:0-305 GCF_000412655.1 Myotis brandtii | reverse complement strand
TATTTATATTATTTAGATGTCATCAAAAAACATGTCAGGGTTTAATGAGAAGTTATGAGTTGTTTTTGAGCAAAGGGTTTGCAGGGCCCAGATCCAGGCCATGGTGGAGCTGTGTGCTAACAAGTTCAGCATATCCCAGGCCACGCCTCTAGTGACATCATGTAGCAATGGCTGCAACAGCAACTCGTTAGAACACGCGTCATGGGGACAACATCCATTTCTGGCTTTCTCTCTTTAAAACAAGGGCTGACCATTTCTTGTCACACACCAACTGGGTAAACACCCTGGGTTCTGAAAGTTATTAA
>NW_005260349.1:0-305 GCF_000412655.1 Myotis brandtii | reverse complement strand
CCCCCCAGCCCTGGGACTTTCTGAGGCTCAGCGACTGGGCAAGTTCCCCTCTTGCTCTGAGTCTATTTCTTTCATTGGAAGTTGTGGAAAGTGTCCTGAATTCCTTCCTCGAGGAGTTACGGGTTAAGTTGAAGTGAGAAAGTGACAGACGGTGGTCGGGCCTGTGTGCGGCCTGGCTGGGCCACATGTGCCCCTGGCTGACGTGTGCTTGCTCACAGCCTGCGTGCACATGTGTGTAGATCTGCAGCTGCGTGTGCAAGTGGGCACGTGTGCGGACCAACAGCTGTGTGTGCAAGCATGCACAC
>NW_005260348.1:0-305 GCF_000412655.1 Myotis brandtii | reverse complement strand
AAAAAAGAAAAAGAGCACTATTGGAAAGCAATAATAACTGACTAAACACTGTATTAACACAGTAGAATAATAAGACACGTCACTTTGCAAATATAGAAAATCATGTGACTAGCCTGAGTACAGTTATTCATCTATAACTGATTTTAATACTTTGGTGATTTCTCCCCCCAAAATATATATTTCACATAGTTAGGATCATACTAAGAATGAAATGTTGAGCCTTCTGTGATTCACATATATCATAAATGTTTTATCCTTCATCTAAACTCATCAAAATGCCATTTTAACCACTCCGGAATAGTCAT
>NW_005260347.1:0-305 GCF_000412655.1 Myotis brandtii | reverse complement strand
CTCTATCCACTGAGCCAAACCGGTCAGGGCTATAAATAGCTTTTTATTGTTGATGGTATTACAGATGCCTCCCAGTTCCCCCCTCCTCCCAGCCCCTACCCACCCCCAGGGCTTCATCACCCTATTGCCCGTGTCCATGGGCTCTGCATATAAGCATATACGTTCTCTGGTTTATCTCTTCTCGTCCCCCCACCCTCACATCAAGGTATGTTAGCCTGTTCCATGCCTACCTGCTTCCGGTCTTACCCTATTGGTCAATTCATGTTGTTTATTAGATTCCACAGATAAGTGAGATCATGTGATAT
>NW_005260346.1:0-305 GCF_000412655.1 Myotis brandtii | reverse complement strand
AAAATCACCATTAGGGATATTTTTAGGGGATTTCCATACCAAAAATTATTGGTTCTAAAACACAACAATATTTAAAATATACATAGTGTGGCTGTGTTGTACTCAAATCACAAAACAAAATCAGAATGAAAATCTAGTGTGCTCTTAAGAAGAAATGTTTGATTGCCTACATCACAGACTGGAGGTTTTGTGTGTTTTTTTAAGTTATAATTCTTATGCTTAATTACCTGAAATCTGCTACAAGCTTCTATTACCCCTTTAAATGTACCCTATATAATAAAGAGCTAATATTCAAATGGTCATCA
>NW_005260345.1:0-305 GCF_000412655.1 Myotis brandtii | reverse complement strand
ACATTTGTCTCATCTCAGAAAATATAAATCTGTGGACAATGTAGGAATAATTATCAGTAAATATTTGTTCATTTTGATAAAATTTTCCTTTATGGATCATAACCAGAGTTCATCATTTATTCCATAAACAGAAGGAAAAATCTGCTGAGGTATTTGTGGGTTTTTTTTTTTCATTATCATAGTAGGTGGAGCATAACAGTAAGAATCAATCCTCCCAAACCCCTCCAAACTTTGTGAGGGATTGTCGCTCCCTACAACAGTATTGTAGGGCCCACAGCAGACATTGCCAGACACCCCAAATACAA
>NW_005260344.1:0-305 GCF_000412655.1 Myotis brandtii | reverse complement strand
GAAGGTAATATTTTTTCAAAAGCATTTACATCTATTATACATCATTTCTTTGGTTATATAATCACAAGTAAAAAAACCTTTTTGGGAAGTTCTTATTTTCCATCTATGATGACTTTACAAATATTTTGGTAATTTATGTTTCCCTTAGCAATGTGAGATTGAATACTTTCCTACAATACCTCTACTGTTTTTAATTCCTATTTTCCATATCTTTCCACTCAATTAACATATTACTTATTTAAGAAGTTTGCCACCTATCCAAACAAGTGGATTTTTAGAGCTATCAATACATATTGCATCTATTT
>NW_005260343.1:0-305 GCF_000412655.1 Myotis brandtii | reverse complement strand
CCCCCATGTGATGGTAATAGGAGGTGGGGGCCTTTGGTAGGTGTTAGGTCAGGAGGGTGGAGCCGTTATGAGTGGGATTAATGACCTTATAGAAGAGGTTCCAGAGAGATCGCTCGCCCCTTCTGTCGTGTGGGGTTATAGTGAAAAGATGGCTGTGAAGTGGGCTCCCACCAGACCCCAGATCTGCTGGTACCTTGACCTTGGACTTCCAGGCTCCCGAACTATGAGAGACAAATTTCTGTTATTTCTAAGCCACCCAGTCTGTGGTATTTTTTATAGCAGTCAGAACAGACTAAGACACCACC
>NW_005260342.1:0-305 GCF_000412655.1 Myotis brandtii | reverse complement strand
ACAGACAAACAGAAACCTTTACTATGAGTTCAGGGAAATAACTTTGAACAAACTCAGCCAAAAGGGAATTTCCATTTCCTAAAATTGAGAGCAACCTGCTTAAGTGTGAAACATTGAAAGCATTTCCATTAAAGGCAGGGACAAGTCAGAGATGCGGGCTGTGGGTATAAAAGTAAATATGAGGTATGAATATGGAAGAGAAACAAACACTATCTGTTGATAATATGATCATCTAGCTAGAAAATTCAAAAATGGAGATCTGGATTCCTCAAATGCATAATAAACTGTATGGAAGATCACCATAG
>NW_005260341.1:0-305 GCF_000412655.1 Myotis brandtii | reverse complement strand
TGAAATCAATAAAAATATATTTTTAAAAAACACCCAATTTTGTTTTGAAATCATCTCAATCCTACAGAAAGTTTCAGTAAAGTAGAAAGAACTCTCATATACCCTTCACCTAGATTGGTGAACTATTAACATTTTGGCCACATTTATTTTATCACTATACATAATATACATTACTATTACTTTTTCTGAACCTTTTTCAGAAAATGTTTCATAAACCATGTCCCTTTACTTCAAAACAATTCCATCTGTATTTCCTACATAACCAGAGCACAGTGATCATACTCAGAAAATTTAACATTGATAGA
>NW_005260340.1:0-305 GCF_000412655.1 Myotis brandtii | reverse complement strand
GCCATCCTGCATCGAGGTCCCTCGGCCAGGCAGGAGGTGGGGTACGTGGTGGTCAAGGACCCACCTACCCACACATTTATCCTCTGACTCTAGTTCAAGGGAGAAAACATAGACACAGAGGTACAGGGGTACCTTGAAAAATACCAGCAAAGGAGTGAAAAAAATAAAGAGATGAAGGAAAAAGACCCTCTGACCCCACCCAGTGCACGAAAGGTAGTCCTGTGGGGACCTCACCGTTGAGGGTGACACTGACCCCAGCCTGCACCCTGTCTCACCCACGTCGCCCAGCCGTGAGGGGACGTCTT
>NW_005260339.1:0-305 GCF_000412655.1 Myotis brandtii | reverse complement strand
TTTCATGTGGATACCCAGTTGTTTCAGCCTCATTTTGGGATTTGATTTGCTAATATTTTGTGGAGCTGATTCTCATAGAATGAAAGAATGGTTATTCAGAGATTTTACAAAAATTGCCAAGGTCTATAGTGTTAAATAAAAATAAAAAACAAGTTGTCAAAATTATATCATATGCTTAAACTTCTCATATTAACTACAATTTTGAAATACATTTTGATCATATAGGGTTATGATTCTGATTTTTAAAACTGGTTGTAACATGCTAATGTATATATTTTGATTTTTCAGCTTTAGGATTATTTAGA
>NW_005260338.1:0-305 GCF_000412655.1 Myotis brandtii | reverse complement strand
TACATATATAATTAGTGTTTGTTTTTAAAAAGCTGCTTAGAGATAAACTGAAGTCTCAACTTTTTTTGTTCATTCAACTTTAAGAGGAAGAGAGCTGCAACTAAATTTGAAATGAGGGACAACTTGTCTACAGCCATACCTCCCTGAACAAGCCCAATCTCAGTTGAAATGAGGGACAACTTAACCCTGGATAGGCCTTGCTGTAACTTGAAATCCTGGTAGCTATCCAAAGGATGAGGTAAGACCATAGTTATTCCATGTTACTGTCACTTCCACTGTAGATTTCACTCTGTCAGTAACACAGG
>NW_005260337.1:0-305 GCF_000412655.1 Myotis brandtii | reverse complement strand
CAATTCTCATGCAACCCAAAGAAAGAGAGAACCACAGGCTACCTTCAGCTTCTCCTAACTTGCTCACTCTCCCCTCTGTCACCAACACCCAATGTCCACTTTGCCCTCTCCATTAAAGTGCCGTAACAGCTTATTTCATCCCATTTCCAAATTAAAGGCTTTGTCTCCATGTCCCACACTGTAACCAGAGTGACATTTTGAAAGCACAATTCATCTCACCAGTTCCTTGCTTAAACCCTTCATTGCAAAGAATTTCCTGCAAAGATGTTCCATAAGATTCAGATAGGTGTTGAGATAAGAAAAAA
>NW_005260336.1:0-305 GCF_000412655.1 Myotis brandtii | reverse complement strand
GGCCTCAGCCACTCCCGCACCGCGATGCTCCTCCACCACAGCCACCCAAGGAAGCTTCATGCTAAAAGCCCCGCCCTGTGAGGCTCCTGAACCTCAGTCACCACCGCTACGCTCCGCTCCTCCTCCGCCTCACCACCCCGCAAAGCTCCATGCACACAGCCCCTGTCCCCCGAGGCTCCTCAGCCTCCATGGCCCCACCCTGCCACGCCATGAGAGCTGGACCAGTCCTTTGGTCGTTTGGTCCCACAGCTCCCTCCTCCCAGCCACAGCGCTGTGGGCAGCTGGGGTCCCACAGCTCCTGCTCC
>NW_005260335.1:0-305 GCF_000412655.1 Myotis brandtii | reverse complement strand
GAAATGGGAAGTTAACTGTGCTTTAACATGGGCAGGGTAAACAGAATTCTAGCCAAGGAGGACCCATGGATGGGAACTTCAACCCAGCAAGAACCTCTACCCTCCAGGACCCGTTACAGAGACTCCACAACAGAGCTGAGCCCAGACCTGCTGGTGACCTGTCTATATACAAACCAGCTTAGGAACGGCTTCTTCTATCCTCTATCTTTTTTTTTATCCTCTATCTTTAAAAATTGTATGAGAAAAACCTACCAATTATTTCTATATTAGTTCTTTTTAATTAAGCTATGGCTCTATTTAATTAA
>NW_005260334.1:0-305 GCF_000412655.1 Myotis brandtii | reverse complement strand
CTTTTTATACCAATATTTTTTTTCTTATTCTCTCTCTTCTTTGCACACACACAAATGCATGCACACAAACACACAAGAGAACAAACACACAAGCATGCATATATTAACAGGCCTTCCGATAAGCATCACATTCTGGTTGATTTATCTCAGAAAAATAATGATATCTAGGGATACAATCTGTGCTACTTTATGCCATGGGTAAGTCTGTCCTAAGTGACTTATTTTCCCTTGAGATTCTTTGGAGTGCATTCCTTCTTGGAAACACAAATATTTTGTAACTAGAGGCCCAGTGCACAAAAATTTGT
>NW_005260333.1:0-305 GCF_000412655.1 Myotis brandtii | reverse complement strand
TCAGTGTGCTCCCACAGTGGGAGCGTGGCTCAGCTGATGATGGGCCCCAGATGCTGGGCTCACGGCTGAGGAGTGCAGCTGCAGCAGTGCGAGCCTCTCCCGCCTCTGCAGCAGCGCTACGGAGCAGCAGCAGGCGCAGATGGGCTGGGATGAGCTGAGTGGAGCTCCGGGGTGCCCAGCCCAGGCTCAGGCTCCTCCCCAGCCACAAGCCGCTTGGTACACTACTATATCCCCCCAGTGGACCCGGATTGCGAGAGGGTGCAGGCCAAGCTGAGGGAGCACTGGGCCTCTAGTATAAGAATAAC
>NW_005260332.1:0-305 GCF_000412655.1 Myotis brandtii | reverse complement strand
CGAGTCAAAAAGTTTGCCCACCCCTGGTTTAAACCATCAAGTCATCATCAGCTAAGTCTGCTCTATCTGATCCCTCTCAGGTCCGGGTAAGAGTTAACTGCTGTCACCTGCAAACTTGGCCTCAGAGACTTGGCCCTTGGCCCGTGTTCTATGCTGCCCCCCTCGCCACCTTTCCCCACTGAGCGGCAAGGGTCTGGCACAGTCACTGCCACCTTCTGCCCCTCTTTTCATTTTGTACAAAGAGCTCCAGTGAGTGAAATTGGACGGGTTTTGTCCTTTTCCACCTGATTTATTCCGTTTAGCAT
>NW_005260331.1:0-305 GCF_000412655.1 Myotis brandtii | reverse complement strand
AGATCAGGACCTTTTTCTTTACTTGCATTCCCACCTTTCCTCACAGGGACTGTGTATTGTTGGTGTGATTCAAATGTTTTGTTCTTTCAACGTAGAAACATCACAGGGGGTCAAATGCAGACCGTCTGACCTCCCGCCTCCAGCTCTGGGACGTATGACCGCCCTGGGGACCCCCATCGCAGAGCAGGGACCGGCCGAGCTGGCCCGTGAGCACCGCCTGCAGCCGTCCGCCCTCACCGGCGCTGCCTCCCGACCACCTGTCTGTCCTAACGACGTGAGTAAGGAGAAGGCTCCCCAGTGACAGG
>NW_005260330.1:0-305 GCF_000412655.1 Myotis brandtii | reverse complement strand
CGTGTCATAGAGAAGGGCGCCGTGGCCCCGCAGGGAGGAGCGGCGCTCCGGAGACGTCTGTGTTTATGTCACGGACCCGGGCTTGTTGGAGGGTGTCTGTTCGGTGAGGACTCTGCCGCTGGGCTCTCTGCTGCGCAGGCGGTCACTGGTGAGGCTGTACCCCTGACCGCACCGCGCTCGGCCGTTCGTCACCCTCGCTCTGGGGGTTTTGGGCCGTGTTTTATGTCAGTCGGGGTCTTAACCGTGTAAACAGGTTAACAGCCTCACTCATCAGTGAGGCCGCTAAGCCCCCTGGTGGCGCAGGG
>NW_005260329.1:0-305 GCF_000412655.1 Myotis brandtii | reverse complement strand
CTGCCTTTGCATAACTCTGCAGCAGAGAATGAGGGGTCTGTGACCGATGGGCTCACACTCCTCTTTGCAGACATCCCTTCCATCTGTAACCCACCGGGAAGGCACGGCATTAATGAGACGCTGGGAACAAACAGAATCTGTGCTTCCGCTCATGGCTCCGCGACAAGCCGCCTAATTGGGATTTATAGGCGGCTGCGATAAAATCCCCGCTTAGTAAAATCCTGAGATTTCTCTGGAACTTTTAAATAATGGCCAAACAAAGCTTTAATGACAGAAGTAATGGGTCAAATATAACTCCACATGGC
>NW_005260328.1:0-305 GCF_000412655.1 Myotis brandtii | reverse complement strand
ATCCCAGGTTAGAAATTTGTGACTTAAACCAAAAGGTGACACAACTTTACAGAGTATCTTCACTTGCTGTGATGATCCTGACTTTAGCTCCATCATCCACTTATTGCACAAATATTATTTAGTACTTAATATGTGCCACATATTGTTCTAGGTAATGGGACATATCAGAGAACAAAACAAAGTTCTCTGACCTCAGGAGGGTAGAAGACAGACAGTAAGCAAAAGCAGTAACTAAATTACAAGGTGTGCAGTAGGTGATAAGTATATGGAAAAAATAAAGTTGGGAAGTGGTTTGGGGGTGCCAG
>NW_005260327.1:0-305 GCF_000412655.1 Myotis brandtii | reverse complement strand
TATTATATAGGATTCAAAGAAAAATGAGAAGTTCAGGATGGCAAATATATAGGTGGCAGAAGAAGAGAGATGAAGCTAGACATTATGGGAGCTAGATTGAGGATGCCCTTGAATGCTAATTTGTATTTTAACTGAGCCAATGAGGAGCCAGAGGGAGTTTATAAGTAGGGTAATGAGTTGATCAGATTAATTTTTTGAGAAAGATAGATGTGCCCTGGCTTATGTGGCTCAGTTGATTGGAGTGTCGTCCTGTGCACCAGAAGGTCTCTGGTTTGATTCCCAGTCAGGGCACATACCTAGGTTTC
>NW_005260326.1:0-305 GCF_000412655.1 Myotis brandtii | reverse complement strand
GGCTGTGAGCACCGCTTCCATAAACAGCCCACACAAGCATTGTCCTACAAGGAAATTGGGCAATAGAAAGAAGAATTGTAGATACAAGGTTTTACCTGCTGAAGACCATCTATTTCATTTGGCAGCAACAACACCATGCTCAGATCTTTGTCTTTGTATGGTATTTCCAGGATCTTGGCTTGCATGTCCTCCAGTGAGGCGAACTTAAACATATTGCTTTGTTTCATCATCTGCACAACTTTGCTTGTATCCTGCAGTAAATTAGTGTGGCAAACAAGTGCCAAGGGAGGCATAAGTTAAAAAAA
>NW_005260325.1:0-305 GCF_000412655.1 Myotis brandtii | reverse complement strand
GTCCTCCAAGGAGGCCGGCCTGCCCCCCTTCCGGAGGCCGCAGACGGTGGCGGCCAGCTCCATCTACTCCATGTACACCCAGCACCAGGCGCCCGGCAAGAGCTTCCAGCAGGCGGTGCAGAGCGCCCTGACCAAGGCGCAGCCCCGAGGGCCGCACTTCCCCAGCGGTAAGCTCCTCCCCTCCTTCCACCCCCGTGGGGGACGGCAGTCCCGCCAGGGCCGTCACCCGCCAGGAAGCCAAGGGACTTGTCCCCGTCTGACCGATGCTTTTGTTCTATGAGTTTTGTTTCATCGTGGCTTTTGGT
>NW_005260324.1:0-305 GCF_000412655.1 Myotis brandtii | reverse complement strand
CTCAGCAGTCGCTATGCGTGCTGCGCATGCGCACCCTTGTGACCCTGCTCACGTCAGTGCAGCACGGGCGCCGCTAATTGGCATGAGGCCGCAGCGGGTATATAAGGTGCACCGACCAGCAGCTTGGGCTGCTTCCGTCGTCATGGGCGTGTCCTGCTCGCCTGCTGTCGCTCGCGTGTTCTCCCAATTCCCTGCACCCGCACCCCGAGCTCCTCCAGTCCTCCGCTCGGAGATGCCCGCTTGCTCTCCCCGCTGGCCCAGCTGGCACGAGAGTCCTGTCTCTCGCGTCTTCCTTCTGTGCCCTC
>NW_005260323.1:0-305 GCF_000412655.1 Myotis brandtii | reverse complement strand
TGACTAATGAGTTTGCCAACCACTGGTCTAAGCCAATATATTAAACTAAGGACTGCGTTCATAGGTCTTTGTTTAATTCGAGAATTGCCTTTATGTTTCTTATTCTACTAAATTTCCGTCTTTCTAATCTGGAGATATTTTTGTGGAATCTGTCCAGAATGGCATGGCTGTGCTCTCTGCGGCCACATGATGGCAGCACCTGTATGCCACCGAAGAAAGGGAGGCTGGGAGAAAAGGGACTGACTGCTTCCTTTCGTTCTTAACACAAAATTGCAATACACGGCTGCATAGGCTGAGCTGATGGG
>NW_005260322.1:0-305 GCF_000412655.1 Myotis brandtii | reverse complement strand
GACACAGGCCCTATCGTCCATGAAGTTTCTTTCCTCCAGGGTTTGTAACCAGAAAGCCAGCACTGCCTGTTCTGTGCTTCATGCCTGCTGCCACCTGATCTGAGCATGTCCTGGTCTCCTCAGCTCCCCGAATCCTACACCCTTCATTCCACCCAATGGTGGGCAACTCTGTTCCATCAGATCATGTCCCTGGGGCTTCTCTTCCGAAGCAAGGTGGGTCTTGAAAGTAGATGCCACGTGCTTAAAACATTGCTAAAGACACATTTGGGAAGTGGGGTGTTACTATTTGTGGAAAAGAAGGTATT
>NW_005260321.1:0-305 GCF_000412655.1 Myotis brandtii | reverse complement strand
TGGTGCCAGGGTGGGGGGTGTGGCCTGAGGTCCCCTGCCATGGCGCTGGGGCAGGGGACGTTGCCTGAGATCTGACTGGGGGGCGCAGCCTCAGGGCCCCTGTTAAGCCCCACCGGGCCAGGGGCACTTCCTGAGGTCCCCCGTCAAGCTGCGGGGGGCACAGCCTAAGGTCCCCTGGCCTGGCACCGGGATGGGGAGTGTGGCCTGAGGTTCCCTGTCAAGCCCCACCGGGCCGGGGGCGCAGCCTCAGGTCCCTGCTGGTTGCTCCTTAAGTCTCGTTACGGGAACTTGGCCTCCGCTGTGGG
>NW_005260320.1:0-305 GCF_000412655.1 Myotis brandtii | reverse complement strand
AAAATATGTTTCTTACTGGGGACCATAGTAAAAAAAAGTTAGAAAAACACTGACAGAATGAATGACAAGGTTCCCAGTGCAGGCGCTGAGCCTCCTGGACAGAATCAAAGAAGACAGAGGGTACCAGGGCCCCCGCCCGGGAGGAGCAGCCTCTGGGTTCAGCGAAGCCTTCCCAGGCTGGAGAAGGGAAGCCCAGGGCCTGAACAGACCCACCCACACCACTCATCGTCCAGGCAATGAGTGCGCACTGCGGGTGCACCCGAAAACTGCACGTGCCTTCCCCTCAGAAAGACACAAAGCACTTA
>NW_005260319.1:0-305 GCF_000412655.1 Myotis brandtii | reverse complement strand
GTGCTGGCTGTCATTTAAATTCCTCTCAATGGCAAGTGCAGAAAAGGTGACAAAATCCCAACAGCATTTCCGTTTGTTTTAAATCTGGTTTAGCTCCAGGGATCTCCTCATTAAGCCACATCACCCATGCCATGAGGGGCCTGAGCCCCGGGCAGGAGGCAGCCAACCCCCGCGGGGCTGTGGCCAGGGTCTCCGGCCAGGCTCTACCCTCTGCACTCCCCAGGGGACACCCACAGGGCTGTGTCAGCTCTTTCTCCCCTCTGCTCAGTGGGGGCATCTATCTAGGTAACACCTTCTTCCTGCCC
>NW_005260318.1:0-305 GCF_000412655.1 Myotis brandtii | reverse complement strand
CAGTAATTAATATGTGACCAATAAATGGTATGGTTCAACACACTTGACTCATTGACAAGATCACAATCTGATTTCAAAGATGTGTTCTACGAACCCAGGCAACACATTTCAATCTTACCAGAAGTCAAATAATTTCTCTCCAGAGGATCAGGCATTTGTAGGCCAAGCAGACTTAAGCTGAACCTTTCTGGTCCTAAGGAATTTCCCAGTGCGTCTTCCTCCACCTGTAGTACCCCTCTCCCATCTCTCATCATAGACTTCTACTCCCGTCCAGGACCTCCAAGTAACTCTCCTCTTTCTACACC
>NW_005260317.1:0-305 GCF_000412655.1 Myotis brandtii | reverse complement strand
ATACAGGAGCATACCTCAAATGTAGCCTCCCGTAGAGTTTTTTTTGGGGGGGGGGCATTGTTGTTTTAGTTGTATTTTTTCATTATCATAAGGACTCCTTTGCACTGTTACAAGGGAAAATTACAAGAGTTGGATAAATGCAGGAATCCATTGCTGGTGCTGCACATACCACAAGGTGGCTGGTGACGGCTGGGGTCAATGTAAGGGCTGATTCAGGGGGAGTCAGATTGATATTAGATGCCTTAGTTCTGGGACCAATCAAAATAACGGGACCACTCTGGCATTGTTTAAACATCCCCCCTCCA
>NW_005260316.1:0-305 GCF_000412655.1 Myotis brandtii | reverse complement strand
ACCCCTTTAGACCAAAGCATTCTTAGGACTTCAAGTTGGGGAGCAATAGAGAGGAACAGAGGCATTCCAAATGGAAATCCGGGACTTTTTCCTAATTGGATATGTGAAGGGTTACACAATAAACTAATAAAAGTAAAATAAGATTTCTAGTTTACTGTTATATATGGACAAGTCTATTATAAATGTAAGTTACAATAGGGATCTGTTCATTTTGACCTATTGTCAATTGCCTTTACAAATTGCATGGTTTTAGTTGATTTAAAAATTTAAAGTTCTGTCCATGTTTGTATAACAAATTTGGGGTC
>NW_005260315.1:0-305 GCF_000412655.1 Myotis brandtii | reverse complement strand
AAAAAGACAAATGGGGCCAATAATGTCAAACTATATAGAAAGATCTGGAAGGGAGAACATTCAATAAAAGCATTTGGATTAAATAGCTGAGGACTCATTGGTTATCATCAGTAGAATTGTCGTCAAAATATCCGTGGCCAAAAGAAGGGAAAAATGATATAGAAACTTGTAAAGATCATTGAGAAAAACATACTGTTTCTGAGTTAAAATATTTGTAGATATGGAATAAAATGCATAAGGAGGAAGATAAAATAGGTAAATTAAAGATAGCAGAAAGTATGAGAAATTTATGGAGCAAGGTGTCT
>NW_005260314.1:0-305 GCF_000412655.1 Myotis brandtii | reverse complement strand
CTTGGTTCTCATGTTCACTGTTACCAATAAGCTATGTGACATTGGGAAAGACACATAAAATTGCTCAAATATTATTTCCTCACTCATTTCTTGACACAGGAGTGGGTCTGTAAGCCATAACATTCTCTGAGTTTATCTATGAATTATCCATATGACAAACTACTGATCTAAGTAGCTCATTAATGTCAGAGTTTGAGCAGGCTTCCAACACAAATATTTGATTCAATTGTGTGGCAATAACAAATAGTGCAATTAGAAAGGAGGTTGGATTCTGAGTAAATATGATGAGTTTAATGAACTAGACC
>NW_005260313.1:0-305 GCF_000412655.1 Myotis brandtii | reverse complement strand
ACCACCCCGCGCGTGCCACTCGTCCTGCCCACGTCTTCATGGGTTTGACACGTGTTCACATAGCTCTGCCGGTGCCAGAGACGGGCGATGTGTCTATTTACTGTGGTAACTTTATGGCAGATGGAAGATGCGTGTCTTGTTAGTACAGGAAGACAATTTCCCAGCAGATGGAAGTAATGTGCCTGGAGAAAGGGGTGTGTGTTGTTTTTTTAAATTACGTTTTTACTGGTTTTTGAGAGAGAGAAAGGGAGAGGAATAGAGATATAGTGACATCCATGATGAGAGAGAATCACGGATCGGCTGCC
>NW_005260312.1:0-305 GCF_000412655.1 Myotis brandtii | reverse complement strand
GTCTAGACCTTGCCCAGTGGACCTGCTTAAAGCTAATGGTCATGCTGTTTGCAGAAATACTTGGGGTAGTAATGATGGAGTCACAGAAACCCAGATTCAAAACTGTTAGCTACTGATGGACAAGGCTGTGTGGTGGCTAAGGACAGTGCCTCTTAGGCTTTGAGTTTGAGAATCACATGAAAAGCTTATAGAATTTCCCTTTTCTGGGCACCAATCCCCAGTGGTGTTTTTTGTGTTCAATAGAATGAATTGGGGCTCATAAGTTTATATATCTGTCATGTTCCCTGATGACTTGAAAATGCTGA
>NW_005260311.1:0-305 GCF_000412655.1 Myotis brandtii | reverse complement strand
CAAAGGCCCTTCCAGATGCCCTTACACTTGGGCTGCCCACTTCCTCAGAGGATGGCTCAGCCTCTGCCCACTTTGGCCCTCTGGAATTCCTTCCCCACCCTCCCTCCTTCTCTTGGCCCCAGGGCAGGGCTTGGCTCACCTGCCAGCCTTCTCTTGCCTGGCGGTGACTCATGGGGTGCTCACGGGCTCCCCATTCCTGGCTGGCATGCCCCTGGAGTTGCTAGGCGTGGTGTTTGGCTTTGTTGGTGCTCCCTGGAGCTCCCGCCTCCTTCCTTCCTGCTGGAAGCTGAGGGGCTGGAAGCTGA
>NW_005260310.1:0-305 GCF_000412655.1 Myotis brandtii | reverse complement strand
GCTTGCACCTCTAGGACCCGCCCCGCCCGGAGCCGACCACCCCCAGCTAGGGGACCCTCGCTGCACAGACCGCCCCCACCCCACGCACCGCACAGATCCACCGCCCACTCGGGGAGCAGCTGCCGGATCCACACAGGCTGGTCCCTCCATTCCAGGGCTGCCCCACCCCCGGAGGACCGCTCCCGCTCCAGGGGTAGCCTCTCCGAGCCCAGCCCTTTCATGTCAGATCCACAAGTTAGAGAGGGGCCTCCCGACAAAGACAAGTTTCCCCTGCGTCCCACTGACCCCCACTTCGGGTCTGGCCG
>NW_005260309.1:0-305 GCF_000412655.1 Myotis brandtii | reverse complement strand
GTCCATGCCCGGGTACATATTACGTCGAGCAATTCAGACTGATACCCACAGATAAGACACTGAGATTGGACCCAGTCTATCTTAGGGGCATTGAAATCGCCTAAGATTAAAATATGAGAGGAAGAGGGTAGGCTAATAAGGAACTCGACCAGTGCTTGATCAGATGAGGAGGGACTGGATGGAGACCGATATATGCATCCTAAAATGAGACTATCAGTACCTCTGAGAGGGACCGTCAACCAAAGCATTTCGATTGAAGGGATAAGTGGGCTGGATAGGGTAGACATTGGAGGTAGTGAGTCGTC
>NW_005260308.1:0-305 GCF_000412655.1 Myotis brandtii | reverse complement strand
GTCCAGCCTCAGCTGATGTTTGACTATGATAGGAAGAGGGATAGGTGGAATGGCTACAATCCAGAAGAACGCATGGAAATTGTAGAAGAATATGCCAAAGTTGATCTGGCAAAATGAACACGGAAAACCCAGAAACTCCAGGAAGAATTAACCTCAGGAAAATTAGTAGAACAGGCTAATTCTCCAAAACACCAGTGGGAAGAAGAGGAATCTAATTCTAAAATGGAAAAATACCATAATAGTGAGAATGAGGATGAAGGTAAATATGTAGATGACATTGACATGCCTGGACAGAACTTTGACTC
>NW_005260307.1:0-305 GCF_000412655.1 Myotis brandtii | reverse complement strand
CAGGTTCAGACAATGGGCCTGAAATGTCACTCCAATGCATTTGTTACAGATGTTAGATATTATCATTACTTTATTAATAACTGTTTCTACAGTAAAGGACAATTTTGGTCTTTATTGTTTCATTTGGGGACCAATAATATGAATATTGTACATTTTAATATACA
Organism: Myotis brandtii; assembly: GCF_000412655.1. NCBI lineage: Eukaryota > Metazoa > Chordata > Mammalia > Chiroptera > Vespertilionidae > Myotis > Myotis brandtii. The sequence continues at coordinate 141 of NW_005260307.1, read as the reverse complement.
ATTAAGGACAAAAATGTTGACTCTAATAGGAAATGGAAGAAAAATAGAAATATTAAAAAAAACCTAAAGAAAACAAAATAAAATAATCTTGTGATGAAATAACTTGCTCCTTAAATTACATCCAATGTGCATATAGTATTG
>NW_005260306.1:0-305 GCF_000412655.1 Myotis brandtii | reverse complement strand
CGCTCTATCCACTGAGCCAAACCAGCCAGGGCTCTTAAAAGTGATCTTAATAAGCCAGAGGAGAGGGCATAATCATTACTTAAAATAATTATCTTAGGTGAGCAATCCTGTGTTATCTACCCTTGTGATCCCCTGTAGTGCCCATGATGCTGAAATGTTCACATTTACTCTCCAAAAGGGAAAAAATAGCCAACTGTTTCAGTATTTCTTATTTCTCCAAGGTACAAAGAGTTAAAGAAACCAGAAGGTAGGGAGAAATAAATCCATAAGAGAGCCTATGTAGTCTGGTCTGCTACATTCCCATT
>NW_005260305.1:0-305 GCF_000412655.1 Myotis brandtii | reverse complement strand
TTAGGCCTCTGGGCCTCCCAGTGGCACTGCATGGAAGTTGAGCAGGCAGCGTGTTCTTTCGTGGCTGGCCTCACAGACCAGCTCCTGCTCAAATCCACGGGGAGCCCGACCGGCCCCTGCGATCCCGGCAGCTGGGGCTAGCTCACGCAGACAAGGCCACGCGGGTGTGTGGTGGGCTCCTCATGGGCACCCAGCACCTGAGTGTGGGGGCTTCCCCAGCGTGCGAGGCCTGGCATCCCAGGGGAGGGTAGCAGGCAGAGTGAGAGCGAGCTCGGTGGACACCCCGCATTCTCATCACACCTCTG
>NW_005260304.1:0-305 GCF_000412655.1 Myotis brandtii | reverse complement strand
GGACAGGGACCGCGTAGGCGGGATCCCGGCCGCAGGCCCGGGCCCCCGTTCCCAGGAGGCTCTGGCACTGAGGGGAACGGGTTTTCGGGGTCCCCACAGGCCCAGTTTGGCACCCTCTCCGACTACTTTGACGCCCTGTACAAGAGGACGGGGGTGGAGCCGGGGGCCCAGCCCCCGGGGTTTCCTGTGCTGAGCGGAGATTTCTTCTCCTACGCGGACCGGGAGGACCATTACTGGACCGGCTACTACACCTCCCGGCCGTTCTACAAGGGCCTGGACCGCGTCCTGGAGGCGCACCTGCGGGG
>NW_005260303.1:0-305 GCF_000412655.1 Myotis brandtii | reverse complement strand
TAACTAATGCCATCTCAATATATTCAATAAAAATTATAAAAAAAGACTCGCTTTGAAATCAAATAGGGTGCTGGTGGAATCCCCTGGGCTTCTGCCTGTAGAGCAGGAACTGAAATGTATTGGGAGGTGACCGCAACTGGGAGCTCTCCATGCCTCAGGAGAGGGCAGGGAAAGGCTGGTCAGAAACAAGGAAAGACCTTCTTCTGATATGCATCGCAGTGTCCCACCGCTGCCCCTGCTCTCACAGTTCACCACGTGTCTGCTGCAAAGAAGAAAGCTTACAGCATCCCAAATCAAGACAAAGA
>NW_005260302.1:0-305 GCF_000412655.1 Myotis brandtii | reverse complement strand
ATGTTGTTTCTAATTCTGCAGTAAATTCCTGACTATCCCAGGCTGCCCCTGAAGAGAAACGAAAGGGGGCTTTATCCTTTGCCTCGGCCAGGACAAGGGCAGGGCCAGGCCCGCCGGAGCCCGGAGACGCTCGCTCCGCTCGCTCGGGGAGAAGAGCTGAGAGTTACAAGCAAGCGACTCCGGGGTGTGTCGGTAAAGTCCCGCAGCCACTGCTCAGCGAGTCCGCCCTTGGGCGCGCAGAGGAGACGGGAGCAGAGGAATACTTCACTGAAGTTCGGGGAGGAACGTCGCGGCCATCCGCCCCA
>NW_005260301.1:0-305 GCF_000412655.1 Myotis brandtii | reverse complement strand
CATTCAATATTATTTTGTATTAGTTTCAAATGTACAGTTTAGTGGTTAAGCAATACTATACTTTACAAAATTGACCCTTTTTTTATCCCCCCCCCCCAAATATTTCAAGTACCCACCTGGCACAATACATAGTATTACAATATTATTCACTATATTCACTATGGTGTGCTTTACATTCCCATGACTATTTTGTAATTACCAGTTCTTACTTCTTAAACCCTTCACTTTTTTCACCTAGCCTCCAAACTCCTCCTCTCTGGTAACAGTTTGTTCTCTGTATCTATGATTCTGTTTCTATTTTGTTT
>NW_005260300.1:0-305 GCF_000412655.1 Myotis brandtii | reverse complement strand
AAAGAAGAATGTGTGCCTTTGTTTAACTCGCCGACTCACCTTTATGCTTGGAATTCCATTCCTCTCTCTACCGGCATCCTGCCAACGCTTCCGTTCTCAGTCCAAACCATTCATTCCTTCTTTCAATAAATATTTGTGCCAAATATTTGTTAATAAGTTAGAGCAAACGTACTAAAGTAGAAATGACTCCAGGATGAAGAGCACAGAGTCCCTGGCCTTAGACGCTTTCTGGGCTGGCGGAACAGTCGTGACCACCTCCTGGCCAATTACCAGGTGCCGCCCCCCACTATGCTGAGGGCTTTTTA
>NW_005260299.1:0-305 GCF_000412655.1 Myotis brandtii | reverse complement strand
GTAAGGTTCCTGGACCAGCAGCAAGGATCCCTCTGGGGACTTGTTAGAAAGACAGGTTCACAGACCCCACCCCAGACCTTCTGAATCAAACATTGGGGGGTGTGGGCCAGAAATCTGGTCTTAGCAGGCCCTTCAGGTGAGTCTGATCCCTGCTAACATTTGAGGACCTCTACTCCATTCAGTGCATTTCAGGTGTTTGTTCTGTGGTAAGCCACAGAGAACTCTGTGTAAGCCCATTGAAATGGTAGCTTCACCTTGCAGCTGTAGCTGGCTGGATGGCTTTGATGTAGCGGTGTTCACAGCAC
>NW_005260298.1:0-305 GCF_000412655.1 Myotis brandtii | reverse complement strand
CCATCCGGACATCCTTCCTGACAAAGCCGGGCCCAGGCGAAGCCACCTGCCCCCAGTCCTGGGGGCACCAGTGGCTGTGGCTGCAGCCCGGGAGAGGGAGCAGCTGCTTGCCCTGTGGTCCCAGGTGCCAGCAGCTGCAGCTGTGGCCCAGGAGAGGGAGAAGCTGCCCGCCCTGCAATCCAGGGTGCCTGCAGCTACAGCCTGGGAGAGCCACCGCCCCCAGTCCCCTGCAGCTGTGGATGGCCCAGGTGAAGCAGGCTCGGAATCCAGGTGCCTGTGGCCAGCCGGAGGAGGGAATCCAGAGT
>NW_005260297.1:0-305 GCF_000412655.1 Myotis brandtii | reverse complement strand
AGGGAGCCCAGGGCACGAAGGTGCCCGCCCAGCTGCTGGCCAGGGCGCACGGGCTGACGGAGGACAGGATGGGGCAGTTCTGCCTGGAGAGGACGAAACCCAGCCCCTTCCTCCTCACCAGGGCTTCCCCTCGTCCGTCTGTGACGTCAGTGGTGGGTGGGGCTCGGGGTCCCACCAGGGCGAGGTCAGGGGCCCTGCTTCAGCGTTGTCTCGCTGCTGCTGCGCCAGGGCCGTGGGGGCAACTGGGGTGGAGGCGTCACCCAGACAATGAACCCACAGACGGGGGATCGGACGTCTCCCTGGGC
>NW_005260296.1:0-305 GCF_000412655.1 Myotis brandtii | reverse complement strand
CTACTAAAACTAGTATCATGGTAAGACAACTATAGGTATATCAACTTACCTCTAAATCTCTGAGACTATCAGACAAAGATGAGGAAATAGCATCATTTTTCTGCTTCTGGGTTTTAATGATGGAATGGGGAGAAGGGACTTTCATTTTCTTAATAGTAAAAAAAAATAGCACAATTCTCAGATAAGTTCAATATAATTCCTTACCTTTGATAATTTTTTAAAAACTATTTTCAGAATTGAGGAGCTTTATGAGAATTTTAACTACTTTATAATATGAATGGTGCAGTAATAAGACCCTTGCCATT
>NW_005260295.1:0-305 GCF_000412655.1 Myotis brandtii | reverse complement strand
GCCCACTGTGCCTGAAGCAATTCTAAATAGTCCTCATGTATCATATCATCTGCTCCTAACAGCAGCCCCTCCCCCACCCGGAAGGATCAATATTATTATTAGCGTTGCTATTTTACAGATGAGGAGCCTGGGTACAGGGAATCCCTGTGGTTATATAGAGGAATAGCCATAGGTTATTTAAAGCCCAGCTAGGTTAATGGCAATGTTGATTTTTTTCTGTTTCTGCTAAAGAACCTTGGTGGTGGTACTGCCAACACTCATCTTCAGAGACATCTTTTTGTTGTTTTTTGTTTTCTTTTTTTTTT
>NW_005260294.1:0-305 GCF_000412655.1 Myotis brandtii | reverse complement strand
CAAGGGTGTGGGAGGATTGCGAGTGAGGTGCTGGACACAGCAGACCCCAGGGACAGAGGACTGTGGGAGCATGAAAGGCCCTGGTCTAGGGGGAGTGGCCCTGAGCCCCTGCTGTCATCAATGCCTGGGGCATCTGGCCCAGCACATCTACAAGCGGGTGTTGCTATAGCCCCAGGGGTGTTGCTGTAGCCCCAGGGGTGTTGCTATAGCCCCAGGACAGATGCAGTCTAACCCTTTGTGTTTTGGGGTTACTGTCCCCAAGCCACAGCCCATGGCCTCCAGCCCAGGTCTCCAAGCTCTGAAGA
>NW_005260293.1:0-305 GCF_000412655.1 Myotis brandtii | reverse complement strand
CTCAGTTCCTGAACTCTGGCCCCTCTGGCCAGTGGCTAACAGGTCCCAGAAAGGCGGCCGCCCACGGCTCCACCTGTAGGAAAGGCAATTCATGGAAGAAGCAACTGGCAGTTCTAGGACAGAGCTACCTGTTACCAGAAGCAGCGTGGGCCCCAGCATGAATATTCAAGGTGTATGCCACGCTGTGACAATTTTAGAGACCAGGTGCACCGAAGGAGAAGAGGGAGCCCACCCACAAACACACCACATTTCTCCGCTTCACACAAAACCTCTGCCTTTTACAAGCGCACCAATAAATCCCAGAG
>NW_005260292.1:0-305 GCF_000412655.1 Myotis brandtii | reverse complement strand
CCTAGGTATGTGTCCTGACCAGAAATCTAACCTGCAACCTTTTGGTGTACGGGATGACACTTTAACCAACTGAGGCACCTGGCCAGGGCTATAACCGTTTTTAATTTAAGAGTATAACTATAAAGGATTTTAATTTAAAATTTAACATGTTTGTATATTTTCTTTCTACCCATGTTTTGCACATTTGGGCAGTTTCTCTAAGTTGAAATTACAGGCTATTTTCTATTTTGCTTTCTTCACTGAACATCTTATCAAACTTTTTTCCCATTTCATATCCTATCTAATAAAAAGGGAATATGCTAATT
>NW_005260291.1:0-305 GCF_000412655.1 Myotis brandtii | reverse complement strand
ACAACTATTTAAACTATTAGACATATAGTGGAAGGAGAATTCAGTGTGCAATGAGTCCATACCCCAGGCCACTTCCTAACGCAGATTGCGCCTACTGGGGTGAAACTCCGCATTTAGGAACTTTATTCACATGAACCGACTGGTGTAAGTCACTCAGCCTCTCCAAGCTCTAGTGTACTTGACTTGTCACAGTGGTCATGGATTCTAGGGCTGACAAGAGGACGAACTTTAAAACAAGTCATATAGGAAGCATCCTGTAAACTGGTAACATGTGAAACAGATGTGAGGTATCAATGACTCAGTCG
>NW_005260290.1:0-305 GCF_000412655.1 Myotis brandtii | reverse complement strand
GGGTTTTTTTTTTAATCTGTGGCTATTTCTATAGGCTGTTGGGTCCCCAAGGCCGTGCTCAGGAAACAGCTGCCTCCTTCATCTCCAAAGGCCCCCGGGGCTTGGTTACATATCCTCCTGCGCTAAATGCGGCCGTGGTCGGAATTCTAGGAAACTGGGCCTGAAAAAACAAAACTGTGATGATCAAAGAGAAAGCAGCATGACGAACGCACACGTGCTGCTGTCCGCTAGGAGAATTCTTCTTTAGGGGGCGTAGGAGGAGCACGCACGGGGGACCTCCGGAATACTTCACTTACAGGAAAGTC
>NW_005260289.1:0-305 GCF_000412655.1 Myotis brandtii | reverse complement strand
TGAAATTCTAAATTTCGTTTGATATTTGTGCATGTCTTAAGACATTCAGGGGCTGAGAGTTAGCCTCCCCTTGTCCATTTGGGGTTACCCACTCAAACATTGACGCCCACATGGTCCTCAGAAAATAATATAATTATCCTTTCCTGATTCCAGAGGCCCAGGGAAGCTTTGTGAGAACCTAATGCCTTGTTGGTGACAGAAGGACCAATGGATGAATGATGGATGGGTGGTCATGAATATGCAATCTCTTTCACACACATGGCCATATAACTGCTGAGTGGAAACATGTCAGTGAGCATGACAAC
>NW_005260288.1:0-305 GCF_000412655.1 Myotis brandtii | reverse complement strand
CTGTCCTGTGCATGGTAGGATGTTTAGCAGCATCCCTGGCGTCTACCCAGGAGGTGCCTGCGGTGACATTTGCCCCGACTGCCAGTCGCATCTCCCTCTGGACAGTGACAACCAAAAATGCCTCCAGACATCGCCACATGTCCCCTGGTGGGCCCCCACTTGAGAACCACTGATCTGTGGGGATGTTTTAGCTACACACAAACCAGCATCTCTTAGAGCAGCGAGTTTGGGACTACTGGGGTCTGAACAGCTGCCATCTGGGAATCTTAAATGAAGTCTTAAAAATTATTAATTTTTCCTGCATT
>NW_005260287.1:0-305 GCF_000412655.1 Myotis brandtii | reverse complement strand
AATGGCCCTTGACAGAAAAAAGGTTCCCCACCCCTGCCTTGAATTAAGGATTCTTTTTAGGGTTGCAGTGTATCTAGAGATATAGGAACTAGGAACTAAATCAAGGATAGATTCTAAAAATTGGATTGTCTGATATCTATGTATTAAATAGGTTTATTCCATTTTGGAATGGTATTTCCTTCTGCATCTGATGCAGTATCTGCCACAGCAAAACAAAATGGAGGTAGCAGCAGTAATTTGTCTCCAATCATCCTGCTTCCAAACCTAGCTGTCATTATATCCTAACTTCACACATCATTATGACA
>NW_005260286.1:0-305 GCF_000412655.1 Myotis brandtii | reverse complement strand
TTTTCTTTCCTTTGGGGGTTTCTTTGTCTATCCATGTGTGATCTCACCATCAGATCTAGATGCTGAGTCATTCAGGGGCTGCTTCTTGGGTGGCAATGGCTCCTCGGGCTGTGGTTGCTCCTTTGGTGGTTGTGGTAGCAGCTGCTCATCAGTTGGCAGCAGCTCCTCTCATGGGTGCTGTTCACAGCTGAGGTGGCTCCTCTGGCTGGTGGGGGGAGGCTCTTCACACAGCTATTGTTCCTCAGACACAGGGTGTGCTGATCACAACGCTGCTACTCCTTGAACTGGGGCGGACTGCTCACATG
>NW_005260285.1:0-305 GCF_000412655.1 Myotis brandtii | reverse complement strand
CCCAGAGTTCACCCACCTCTGGACCTAGACCACTGCCGGTGGCCCCATCCTCACATGTGATCTTTCTGGAACTATTTCAGGGGTTTGCGTTCTGAGTCATTTTTAAAATTGCAAGCACCCTGTTTGGGAGAATATGGGGAGCTCGTCAGGGTTATCCAGGGAGGAGATGTGGGAGGCACGAGAGGAGATGACGCCATTTACCATGGCTTGTGGTGAGTGGTGGCTTGTGGCTCTGACGAGATGTGTCTGCGTTTCTTTGGCGACTCATAAACTTCTCCATCTGGACAACTGGATGTGATTTCAGA
>NW_005260284.1:0-305 GCF_000412655.1 Myotis brandtii | reverse complement strand
CCCTAAAGCCACTCTGGCCAAAGACATGCTACCTTATCTGCAGATCCACAGACTCTGGGACTCCAGCCTGCTCAGCTGCAGGCTCCTGTGAGTCCTGGAGTGCCCAACTCTCCCACCAAGCTTGACTCTTCAACTGCAGGCCCTGCATGACCCAGTGCCTGGGCCCTCCGGCAAGACTCAGGGTGTTCAACCCTCCCACCAAGTCCACTGCTTTAGCCACAGGCCCTGTGCAACTTAACACCTGGACCCTAAGATGAGAGCAAAAATGGGGAGACAAACAACCCCCAAAAGAAAGAAATGGGAGA
>NW_005260283.1:0-305 GCF_000412655.1 Myotis brandtii | reverse complement strand
CGGATTGGAGAGGGCTCCCCTGAGGGCTCCCACATTGAAGTGGGCGTTGGTCGGGCTGAGGGACCCACCCCCCCACCCCCGTGCACGAATCTTCATGCACCAGGCCCCTAGTATATATACTAGGGGCCTAGTGCACGAATTCGTGCACAGGTGGGGTCCGGGCGGCCTGGCCCCGATCAGGGCTCAATCAGGGCTGGGCCAGCCATGGGGAGGGGCTGTGGGCCAGCCAGCCCCACCCCCAAATGGTAATGTGGGGGGCTGATCGAGGTCAGGGCTGCGGGCAGTAGCCACTGGCCTTGCCTATG
>NW_005260282.1:0-305 GCF_000412655.1 Myotis brandtii | reverse complement strand
CCTTGTTATAGACACCAGAAGGAGAGAACAGCATTCTTGGTGTATTCTCCTAGTCATACACCAAGAATCTACCTGCTAATGATATGAGAATGGAGAGCAACCCAAGTCTGTTGCCTTCCAGGGCATTCACATATAAGCAAGACACCCACTATCCTAGCTACTTGGTAAATGGTAAGAACATGCAATGCATTCACTGGTAGAGCTTGAACAGTGGAAGGGTAATCTTTGCTAAACTGAAAGCAAGAAACAAGGAAAGGAATTTTATCCATTGTTATTCCACTACTTGTGGGCTAAGAATTGTGTAC
>NW_005260281.1:0-305 GCF_000412655.1 Myotis brandtii | reverse complement strand
AGTAAGTTTATAAAAAGATAGGATTAATAAAAATTAAAAGATTGCTTTACATTATAATTTTTAAACTCATATTTTATGTGTAGTATTTAGTGATTCATTGCTATGAAAAATGAGGAAAGGTATTCTTCTTTCTACCTTAAGGCTTTCTATAATCTTTAATTTTTATTAATGATATTGCTATTATTATATTTTTAAGGTTTATATTTGCATAAAGTGATGGCAACCTAACAGCCTGAAAACAGGCTCAAATTTAAGATCCAAATTAATAACTTCTAATACTTACTTGGTATTGTTAACAGAATTTT
>NW_005260280.1:0-305 GCF_000412655.1 Myotis brandtii | reverse complement strand
CGCAGGGCATATGCCTTTTGGTCTAACTGGCTGCCAGCAGTAGGCATGCCAAGGTGGCCCAGAAAGTCGCTAGGCCCTGCTGTCAGGAAGCTAGGCATCCCTTTCTTGTCCACTTCCCGGGCTTCCATGTCACATCCTGCTGCACCTGGAAATACCTAAACCCAGATGAAGACATGCCCATGACTATAGCATCTCCTCCTGAACGTCTACCACGACAGGTGCAGCAGCCCCCAGCCTCAGCCTAAACCCAAAACACCTGCTGTTCCTGGAAGCTGAGCTCGACATGGCCTCCAAGGACACCTCTC
>NW_005260279.1:0-305 GCF_000412655.1 Myotis brandtii | reverse complement strand
AAAAAAAAAAAGCAAATTATGACCTTAGTATTACTTTATAGATAGTTTTGATCTTGAGGATCCCCTGAACTGGTCTAAGAAACCCTTGGGTCTGAGGAACACTTTTTGACAACCACTATCTATCTGATAGAGCTATCTTGACAAGGCTTTACATAGTGCAGGCTACTTCCACTAGATATGGCAAATAGTCAAAGAAAGGTCTGGGACATTAAAATCTGGGAATTATGATGCAAGGAAGAGAGTCCCACAGCCCAGAGAAAGGAAGAGGCCAGGAGGAAAGGAGGTACCCTGAAGGAGAAAAACAC
>NW_005260278.1:0-305 GCF_000412655.1 Myotis brandtii | reverse complement strand
ACTTTTCCTGTTGCCTCCCTGAACCTGAGATACATACAGAGGAGTAACCTAAGGCCTATCCGGCCTAAGTGACCCCGAGAAATGGCGTAGGAAGCGGAGCCTGGCATTGAAACGGTGTCCTGGGTCAGTCCTTTCCCTGCACCAAGTGTCTCTGCTGCTCCGGAGAGCGAGCCGCTGAAGGGCTCAGGCAGTGTGGGGGAAGATGACAGATTTGGTTTTCTAAAAACATTATGACAAAAAGAATTAAAAGCAGTGGGACCTTTGATTGGACTTCTGTACTGTCTTTGGCAGTGGGCTTTTTTTTT
>NW_005260277.1:0-305 GCF_000412655.1 Myotis brandtii | reverse complement strand
TTACATTCCATTTGCAAAGTAAGTCTCTCCCTATTAAAATTGCAGGGATGTTATTACAGAAGAGAAATGATTATTTCAAGTATTTTTTTCAGTAAAGTTGCAAAGATTATATTTAAAGGATGGGAGGTAGGGAAAATCAGGGGTATTTTTAATCAGGGGAACAGGCTTATCTACAGTGATATCATGAAGATGGTAAGGTTTAATGTAGAAAGAGTAGCCCCTGCAACTAGCAGGAATTGATGAGACTGATCACCCATATTTATAGTTAATTCACCTTGGATGTTTAAGGGTGAGGTGTGTTTTCC
>NW_005260276.1:0-305 GCF_000412655.1 Myotis brandtii | reverse complement strand
CAGGGCTGCCTTTGCACGTGTGTCCATCACACAGTTTTCAGGTTCCGCGTGGAAAGGCCTTTGCCTGCTCAGGTGGGCCCGGGGGCGTGGACACACCACTACAGCCCGTCACGGAGTGAGCGCCAGTTTCCCGCTCCTGTTCGAGAATGGATCCCGGTCCCACCCCGTCCGTGTGAGGCGGTAACGGTGCTCCCATCTGCCTGCCATCAACGCCCCCAGACGTGCGCGTACAGAGCGCTGCCTGCGGCCTGGGGTCACCCGGCGGCCTCTGCTCTCTGGGTGGGAGGCAGCGAGGGCGGGGGTTC
>NW_005260275.1:0-305 GCF_000412655.1 Myotis brandtii | reverse complement strand
CCAGGAGCCAGTCTAAACTCAGCTTCTTCACCCTCCCTTGTGAAAATGGGCCCTGGTGTCTTCACACGTGCCATTCCCTTACGTCCGTCCTTCCCGGTAACCTGTGCTCTTTCAATCTGGTTCCTCCTCCAAGAATTGGTGATTAGCTTCCATCTGACTTCTTTCACTGACCCGATCACACTTATTTACTGAGTGTGGACTCTGTTGTTTTATAATTACTATGTTTTTTCCAATCGGGATTTTTAATTTGTTTCTCTGGGTGTAAGAGTGAAAATCTGTAAAAGCATAGACTGCCTTTGCAAAAT
>NW_005260274.1:0-305 GCF_000412655.1 Myotis brandtii | reverse complement strand
ATAGACACACAATTTAAACAATTCTAACTCCAAATTGTGTAGTTACAAAGGTTTCTTGCATGTTTTAACAGATTTATAGAATTCTGTGTTTTTAAATTGACATTTACAATGCAGCATGGCTCACTCTTCAGCATGTATTAGCGTGCAAAGTTAACTGCAATATGCTGTTGCCATGAGCTGTTTTAAGGTATTAAAATTTAAAACCCACAGTGGGGTGGTCGGCCCATAAGGTCCCGTGCGAGTTGAAGGGGTGCCTTCCCTCTGTGTAGTGTCTGTGCTTGAAGGGAGCAGCCATTGCTGTGCCC
>NW_005260273.1:0-305 GCF_000412655.1 Myotis brandtii | reverse complement strand
TCTTACAGGGTAATTATTCACTGGAAATTGCCTATATCAAGCAAGATTAAGATTCCAGAACTTTGCCTAATGCAGAAACATGAATTCATAGACTTCAGAAAATAGAAATGTTGAAGCAAAGGTATCACTTTGCCACCCCTTTAATACTGGGAAGGCATGAAGACACTCTTTATCACAGTATAAAAACACATTGAGGGAGTATATAAATCCCTGAAAATTTCTGTAATAGCTGCTAATGAGAGATGCTACGATTAACCCCTAGAGTGCGGGGGAGCACGATCACGCTCCTCCTGTCTTTCGCCAAA
>NW_005260272.1:0-305 GCF_000412655.1 Myotis brandtii | reverse complement strand
CTCTCTCATTCGCCCCCACTTCCAACTCAGAACCGACAGAGAACGCCACGCAGGCTCCCAGGCCCATCACTCAGGACTCCCTGCTTCTACTGGGCCGCCTCCAGCTTCCCCAGGGGCAGCCTCCATCAGGGCCCACCTGAGGCCTTCGTTCCCTATAAAGCGTCCCTCTGCCTGCTGGTTGAGTCTTGGCCAAACACCATGATGGTGGCCGAGCCCCTGGCTGTGGCAGCTCTGGGCGCGTGGCCTGCGCGTTCTCATTGGGGGTGGTGGAGGGGTCTGTTTATTTCTGCAATGCTGATGCGATC
>NW_005260271.1:0-305 GCF_000412655.1 Myotis brandtii | reverse complement strand
CCCTTCCTCTCCGAAATCAATAAAAAAATATTTTTAAGAAGTCCACAGAAGCAGCCCACACGTATTAGACAAATTTAAAATGCAGCTCAGTGCAGTGGAGAGACCGCCAGCGCTGGGGCCGGCCTGGACGTCGGGGCGCCCCTGGGGGTGGGGCTCACCTGCAGGTAGAGGCTGGCGCTCTCCTTCCGGTTCTGGCTGGGCACGATGAGCGGCAGCGAGAATACGCAGGCGACGGCCGCGTTCACCAGGTCCAGCTTCTGGTCCAGGTGGAAGGGGGGGTCCACCTGGCTGGGGGGCGGCGGGAA
>NW_005260270.1:0-305 GCF_000412655.1 Myotis brandtii | reverse complement strand
CCCAAGTGCACGGATTTTGTGCACCGGGCCTCTAGTTATTTATAATAGCAAATGCGTGACTTTCATTTATAGTAAATGAAGTGAACTCTGTTATCTAAATGTACTGACATGGAGGCTCTTCATAATTAGGAATATGGAGAATTTAAGGACATAGGGAATTTTCACTTTCTAATGCTGAACGTCCACTATAATATAGGCTCCATGCAGGCAGGGACTGTCGCTGTTTGGTTCACTACTCTGCCCCCTAGTGCCTGAACAGTATCTGACAACATAGTATGTGCTCATTTAAATACTTGTTGAATGAA
>NW_005260269.1:0-305 GCF_000412655.1 Myotis brandtii | reverse complement strand
TTTGTTTTTTTTTCATTTAGAGAGAAAAGGAGGAGAGAAAGGAAGGGAGAGAAGGAGGGAGAGAGTTGATTGCTCAATAAATGTTAACTATAAATCACTTTTGAAAGAAAAACAGTTAGCTTCAGTAACATTCGCATTTTGATTTTTTTCCCTCTGTTTCTTCTCAGTTGAATTTGTGGGTTTGTGGTTGTGAAACAGAAACAGATCATAAGGCCTTCGGAAAGCTATCCCCTCCCCCATGTCTGTTTAATCCTATTCTGTTCACATGTTTAAGAAGAGGGCACCATTCCCTGCCCACCAGTCCC
>NW_005260268.1:0-304 GCF_000412655.1 Myotis brandtii | reverse complement strand
GTTCATGGGTTAATGCTCAACCACTGCATCACACCAGAAGGGCTCTTAAATCTATTTTAGTTGCAGGAAGAATTGATTTAATATTAGATAAGTAGAAGAATATTCTGTGCTTGATCCTGCTCCTCCTTTTAAGACTCTAGGTCTTTGAAAATAATGCGGTATTGTTCAGGAACTTTTTATGTAAGTCCTTGAAATTTTGTTCTCCTGGTGATTTTGATGATTATGAAATTGATAAAAATTTCTGACTCACCCCCAAAAGGAGGCCAGCTTCACCAAATGCTTTGATATAAAACATTTTTTAAAA
>NW_005260267.1:0-304 GCF_000412655.1 Myotis brandtii | reverse complement strand
AGGCCCATTCAGGAGGCCTTCTGAACTGCTCTGGGGAAGTCATGGGGGGTTTAAATTGCCTAGAAAGCAACTGGCTGTGGTATGGTTCTCCCAAACTCCTAGCTTCCAACTCTGTGGGCTGAGTTGGGCAACAGGTGGAGAAGTTATTACATAAAGAACATGTGCTGACATCCATGATGAAAAGACTGTGGGCCAGGAAGTGTGAAAAGTGCTCCGGGAGACTTCTGGTTAAATATGGCAGATTGACCACGTTTATCTTGACTCTCTCCTGAAGCCCCACTAAAATGACAGTACATTTAATTTT
>NW_005260266.1:0-304 GCF_000412655.1 Myotis brandtii | reverse complement strand
GGCTTAACAAAAGCAAAAACCTGGGGACAAGACTAATGGTATATCTTGAAGACACACACACATGTACAGACACAATCCTGTCATCGGCTTTCTAAAAGTATGCTGAATATAACTATATTTGCAAGCCAAAGTAATGCTACCAAAAGTACAAGTAATTCTTGTAACTGAATAAAGCCTTGGTGGATAATTCTGTTGATATAACTTTATCTGTGCCCACCCTCCCAATCTCATCGACTATTCTGAGTTAGATACCTTACCTTTTATACTAAACCACCGTATCATGAGTTCCTATTTAACTCTTTGC
>NW_005260265.1:0-304 GCF_000412655.1 Myotis brandtii | reverse complement strand
GATTAGCAGCAGTGTGGCTCCAAGCCACTGTCCCCTGCACGGGAGAGTGACCTGGGTTAGGTGTGGCCATGCCGGGGGGCAAGCCCACATCTGGGCCCCCGGAAGTGCCAGGCCACCCAGACCTGCATATGTGGTGGCCAATGAAAGTTCTGTGGGGTGGATGTATGAATGCAAGGGTCAGTGTTCAGGGGAATGACCGTGCGTGAGCAGCCAGGTCCCCAGGACAACCGCTGGTGCCCCCAGAGAAAAAGAGGTATGGCTCTGCCCAACCGGTGGGGGCGGCCCACTGCAGAGGACTCGTGCC
>NW_005260264.1:0-304 GCF_000412655.1 Myotis brandtii | reverse complement strand
GTCAAAAATGATGCCTGGAAGTGGCATCTCCTTGGGGACTGGCTTGTGGCTCCTGCATGCACTCTGCAGTCTTGGCTCAGTTGTTGCAAGGGGTCGAATCCAGCGCCCACTGCCTGGCACCCCCCCTCCAGCTCCCTCCCAACCAAGTGCAGCATTGGCAGAGGGTCCCCCAGTGCAGAGCCTCGACCTCCATGCTGAGCCTTTACAGTTGGCCTGGGGTTGTCCCGGTGACCAAGAAGAGCAAATTTGGACGAATTAAAACACAACACCAGCCCGGCTGGCGTGGCTCAGTGGTTGAGCATTG
>NW_005260263.1:0-304 GCF_000412655.1 Myotis brandtii | reverse complement strand
CAGAAGGAAGTTCCTTTCACTGGGGCTTATTTTCATACCGTTAACAGTTTGAATTTATAAAATTAATGGATTCTGATAAATGACTTTTCTTATTTGTTGGTAGCTTTGATTTGTTTCCTTAGATAAGTAATGCCAAGTGAAACAAATGTGAAAGAAAAATATTGACTATGGCTTTAAAGGTTGTTTTCCTATTTGACATATCAAAAAAGCCAATCTCCATCTCTGGGGGTGGGAATGCCTCCAGGCAGGGAGGGTAGAGAAGGAGTGAGAACAAAAGGGACAGGAGGCCAGAGAATGCCCAGGG
>NW_005260262.1:0-304 GCF_000412655.1 Myotis brandtii | reverse complement strand
TTTTTTTTTTTTTAAGAAAATAAATGTTTCTTTAGAATTTGATAGTGATATTAATTCGGGAGAGTGACTAATTTAATAGAAAAATTACTAAGGCATTAAAATATTCATTGTAGAAAATTTGAGAGCTAGAGAAAAGCACAGACAAGAACTTAAAAAATGTTTGCGTTCCCCCCTCCAAGACAGAGAACAACCTTTAACATTTGGCCTTTTAATGCCCCACCATCTACCTTAGGTAAACAATGGAAATAACAAAAATAGCCAAAAATAAACCTTCATTTATTGAATATTTATTTTGGGCCAACAT
>NW_005260261.1:0-304 GCF_000412655.1 Myotis brandtii | reverse complement strand
AAAAAAAAAAAAAAAAAAAAAAAAAAAAAGGTCCCACTAAGGAAATGTGAACAAAGTCTGTTCAAGTAGCTCTGTGGCCTGAGGTGAGTATTTTGTAAGACACGTTACCTGTTCGGTAGCTTTTTGAGAAAATACATCCATGGACATGGACATGGGGAGAGGCCTTGTATAGATGGATAAATTGTGCTGCTGTATTCTTGACCATTTTCTGATGTCTGTCTTGTGCTATAAACTCACACACTGTGGTCAGTTTTGTTCTCTACAGCAGAACTAAAAACCCAGACCAAGCCCACTCATATATTAG
>NW_005260260.1:0-304 GCF_000412655.1 Myotis brandtii | reverse complement strand
GGCTCTAAAGGCTGTGCAGAAAATTTTCATGCAGCAGGACTAAGGCTGCCATCCTTAGAAATCCCTGCTTAAGTGGCTACCCTTCAGTTGGAGTCTGAAAACCTGAATCTGGGGAGGGATTCCCCATTTCCCTAACTGAGAAGAGTGGCCCCCTGTGTCTAAATACTTTGTACAACCGATGGGGTTCGTGAAAAACACTTGCTTTCCTTCTGGGAATCTAGAATTTAGGTACAGGCTATGGGGCAGATGCCCATGTGACTATGGTGCCATAAAAACCTTGGCACTGAGTCTAACAAGACTGGTA
>NW_005260259.1:0-304 GCF_000412655.1 Myotis brandtii | reverse complement strand
ATTTGAGAAGAAATTATTGTTAAGACATCAATGTTGCTAGTCAATTAAATGAAAACTTCTAAATATTTCTGATGAAAGTTGGAAAAAAGTTTGTGAAGGTAAAAAAAGACAAAGGGAACAACTGTCATATAACAGACAAAGCAGAAAGCTTAATAAAATGGCTACTTAAATTATATAGAGAAGTTGCAACAAACAAAGGAAATTCAAGGACAGAATCAAAGGACCAAGTCTGAAAACTACAATGTGATGAAAGAACCTCAATTTCCAGTTTTGAGTCTTGGAGCACTTTTTCTACCTCAGGATG
>NW_005260258.1:0-304 GCF_000412655.1 Myotis brandtii | reverse complement strand
GCCCAGAGGAGAACCCATCGCTACTCCATCAATTTGGCGGTACAATGTCCCGTTGAACTTGAATTGCACGTTAAGGGTGCAACGCAGTAGCAGCTCTTTGAGAGTTATTGTCGGGATTGGAAAATTGATGGTTGATGACTCGACACATTCACACAAGTAGTTGACCGTTTCCAACAAGGGTACATTGGTGAACAGTGACGTTACATCTAGAGAGCACATGAAATTGCATTGTGGATTTTCGGATTCCAGAGCCTCTATAAAATGGAATGTATCTTGCAGGCTGTGGGAGCAGATCTCACGTCGG
>NW_005260257.1:0-304 GCF_000412655.1 Myotis brandtii | reverse complement strand
CCTGCCAGGAAGAGGTATTCATCAAAGCCTAAACACCGTATTCCCCTTCCTCTCATGTCCTCAAGGACATACAGGGGTCTGGATATAGGGCCACGGTTCACTGGGGTACATTCATGTTGAGAGAGGTCTCCCAGATTTGACCTTCTGGACCCTGTACCTTGGGTGCAAGATGTGTGGGAGATCATACATATCAAGGTGATTCAGGTTACTGTGGTCAGGTGTGTTCATACCAATGCCAATGTCAAGAAATGAAAAATAGTCAAAAATCAAAATACAACCACTGCCAGACTCTCACCCTACCAAC
>NW_005260256.1:0-304 GCF_000412655.1 Myotis brandtii | reverse complement strand
TATTTTTATTGCTTTTAAATAATAGATAATTGCATCGGCTTCAGATTTCTTTTGAAATTCCTGAAATCGACCATAGCGGAAATATAGCTCTTGCATAGTTTCTTCTTCAGGTGATTTCATGCAGAGCAGTTTTTGATAAGCGTCTTCAGCTTTTCTGCTATTGCCTGCCTGTATGTACATATCTGCGAGGTGTATATAAACAATTCCAAATGTTGGCTTTTGTTCCAGAGCAAATTCAAAATGAGATATGGCTAATCTTATTATTCTGTCAATATTTTCTCTATCCCGTCCTCTAGGCTGCCAG
>NW_005260255.1:0-304 GCF_000412655.1 Myotis brandtii | reverse complement strand
CTGGCCCCCAACCTGCTCTCTGCGGAAAGTTCTTTCAGAGAATAATCCGACCCTCAGATTCACTGCTGGGTGATCTGCTCAGACCCCTCTGTGGGTCTGGAGTTCTGCTGCATGGCCCTTCCGCAGACACCCTCTGGGCGAGCTTCCAGGCTGATGTTGAAATCAAGCATTCTGCCTGGCATAGTGTGGTCTGAGCACTTATTATACACAAGGCAGTCTACATTACCTTATCTAGTACAACGCTGTAGGATAAATTTATAACTATCTCCATGTTACCAATGAGGAAACTAAAGCACAAATTGAG
>NW_005260254.1:0-304 GCF_000412655.1 Myotis brandtii | reverse complement strand
AAAGTAAGCAAGGCTTGAGCAGACCATTTAAAATAGAAAATATTCAAATAGCAAATAAACTTACTAATACTATCAAACTTATTAGTTATCAGGGAAGTGGACGTTAGAAGCCACCATTTGACAATACTACACATCTCCTAGAATGGCTGAAGCAGAGGATGGGGAAGACTGAGCACTCGTGAGGATGCTGTGAGGCACTGATGGTGGGAGTGCAAATTTGTGCAAGCACTCTGGAAACCAGCGTGGCAATATATACTAGGCCGTACCACGTCTAGGTCTACAACCAACAGAAATGTACACATAG
>NW_005260253.1:0-304 GCF_000412655.1 Myotis brandtii | reverse complement strand
TTGACTACTGGAGACTTACTATAAATCTCTTTACTTAAGCTAGCCTGCGCAGGTTCTGTCACAACCAAAACTTTCCTGACTAAAAACCAGTGGTCGAAACGTGACTTGAATAATCAATCTTTGGATTTTATTCCCAGTACTCTTTGTCGTTCACAAAATTGTGAATTTTCTTTTCCTAATGGAATTCATTCACTTGAAACCTTGGTGTAACCTTCCATCCTCTCAATAAACAGATAGAGATTTGTGGTTATGTAGAATTGTTATTGTATACTAGAGGCCCAGTGCAAGAAATTCGTGCACAGGT
>NW_005260252.1:0-304 GCF_000412655.1 Myotis brandtii | reverse complement strand
GGTCAATGGGGGAAAAAGGAGACATATGTAATACTTGCATCAATAAAGAATAAATGTATAAAAAAATGAAAAAAAATAAATAAATAACCAAAAATAATAATAGCACTAATACCTTTGCTATGACCACTACTACTACTAATAGCAGATCCCTTACAAATGGCACTTTATGGGAACTCATTTATTTCTCACAACAACCTTATGAAGTAGATGCTATTGTTACCCTGATTTTTATACCTGAGGAAATGGAGGCACAGAGATATTGAGTAATGGCCAGGCTCACATAGCTGGTGATTGGCAGAGCTGC
>NW_005260251.1:0-304 GCF_000412655.1 Myotis brandtii | reverse complement strand
TGACAGACAAGTACCTTCCCTATGTACCCAATCTTTACTGGGTATGGATCTAAACCACAGCTTCCTGGTAAAGCTGCACAAATGACTATAATATTTGACCTTCTATTTGCTCCCTGCCTGTTAATTAATAACTAGGTTAAGTTATGATGGTATCAAAATGACATGCCTATAATATCTTGCCTTCTCTTTGCTCCTTATTATTAATAACTAGGTTAATTACAATGGTTTCATTAGTACCATATTTTTCTGGAAAATCACATCAACTGTTGTGTTGGCCTGGACACATTTGTTGTGGTTATGCTGT
>NW_005260250.1:0-304 GCF_000412655.1 Myotis brandtii | reverse complement strand
GACGGGATTAGGGGCTTGGATTCAGAGATATTCTCAGACAGCCTTTCAGCTGGGGCACGGCTCTCGGAGGGAGGCTGGGGTCCATTCCGATGGACAAGGACAGGATGGCTGCAGGCCTTCTATGGCCCTTCCCACTCCAGGGATCAGGATGAGTAGGCATCACCCATCAAGGTTGGAAATCCAGGCCAGATGGGGGTGCCTGGGGCCTTTTTCTGCAGCCGATCTGGCAGGGGAGCTGGTGCCTGGTGCACCACGGGGGCTCTGGGCGGGCAGGGGCAGGGGCACCAGAGGCCTGAGGCGTCAC
>NW_005260249.1:0-304 GCF_000412655.1 Myotis brandtii | reverse complement strand
GCGACCCACAGGTTGAGAACCGCTGCTCCAGGTGGACGCAGCGCGAAGCAGCTGGGAGCTGGGAGAGCGGCCTCTCACACACCCCTTGAGCAGCAGGCCTTCCCCACGCCCGTGTCCCGGGGCGTCACCACCCACATCTCGAGCTCAGGTGGCCAATGGTCAGAAGCCAAGGCCCTTCCCCGCTCTGCTGGGCTCCTTGAGGGAGGCGCGGAGGGAGGACACAGTGGTGCAGCCGTGCGGGGGGCTGAGGACTCGCCACGAAGAGGAGTGGGGTCTGCCATTGGCGAGGCCTGGGAGCACCCAG
>NW_005260248.1:0-304 GCF_000412655.1 Myotis brandtii | reverse complement strand
GGTGAGCAGCAGAGCCTGGATCCAAAGCCGGCCCAGCGGGTCCCCGTGCAGGAGCCCCTAAGCCGGGGGACCGGGACGGCCCAGTTCCAGCCTCGCCAACTTCATTAGCCTTGGTTCTCTGCCAACACCCTCCCTGCCAAACACTCACGTGCACACTCACACACATTACACACATGTGCACACACACATGTGCACACACACATTACACACACGCACACATGCCCAAACTCATACATTACACACACGTGCACGCACACACACACACATACACCGTCTTCCTTTCCTCATAACCTTGACACAGTCT
>NW_005260247.1:0-304 GCF_000412655.1 Myotis brandtii | reverse complement strand
AATTCTATTTCAATAGTAATGGAAAAGACACACGGATAAATGTAATAAATCTATTAGTACCTGAAAATGCAAATGCTGCCAAGTAAAAGTTTCACTGACATATTAACTTTGTAAATGCAAAATAAATAAAAATCCTAGTAAAAATGATAAATTACATTACTACAAATATAACAAAAAATACTAGATATAAACAAAACCCTTTACAGTGGAAACTTTTTTTTAAGTGATATGAGGTTTGTTACTTTAATAGATGTTGTTGATTTATTCCCCAAAATGTTGTACTAATTAAACAAGGCATGTGCTG
>NW_005260246.1:0-304 GCF_000412655.1 Myotis brandtii | reverse complement strand
ATTAACAGAAATGAATAAAGCTGTGTATGTTTGCATTTGTGTGGTCTATGAGCACTCTCTATACTTTCCGCTCAATTTTACTGTGCACCTAAAACTGCTCTAAAAATATGGCTTATTAATTTTTGTTCAAAATAATGTACTCCCTGCATCTGCTATTAACACATATCAACATATTAATGCAATTTTCAAGATAGTAACCTTGGACTTTAAGATAAAACCCCAGTATTAGAAAGTGGGTATTATCCCTGCAATTGAGTGAAAGATGTGAAAAGACATAAATAACACCAATACTTTTCAATGTATA
>NW_005260245.1:0-304 GCF_000412655.1 Myotis brandtii | reverse complement strand
CAACCTGTGAGTCTCCAGAAAATTATGCTGAGTGAAAAACACGAATCTCAAAAGGTTGCATACTGTGTGGTGCATTTACATCACATTCTTGAAATGGCAGGCTTACAAAAATGGAGAACAGATGAGTGGTAGCAGGGTCAGGGAGGGGCGGGGCAGGAGGGAAGTGGGCACAACTATGAAAGGGCAACTTGACGGATTCTTTCAGTGATAGAAATGCCCAGTATCTTGACTGTAATAATGTTAATTTCCTTGTTGTTATACTCTCCTAGAGTTTTGCAAAGCATTCCCACTGGGGGAAACTGGG
>NW_005260244.1:0-304 GCF_000412655.1 Myotis brandtii | reverse complement strand
GAGAGAATCACTGCACGCCTCCTACTGGGGACGGAGCCCACAACCCGGCCACGCCCTGACCGGGAATCCAGCCGTGACCTCCTGGTCATCGGTCGGCACTGAGAGCTCCTGGCCACGCCGGCGGGGCTCTCCCGGTGAACTTACATGTCAGCTCAACAAGCCAATGGTAACACAGAGGGGGACCCCAAGCCACAGCTCTGGGCGCAGGGAGCCCTCCGGAAGGCTCTGTGTGAGCCGTGCCCTCTCGCGGTGACCAGCCCCGCAGACCCCGCGGCCACTGGCTGTCGGTGGATCCCTCGCAAAA
>NW_005260243.1:0-304 GCF_000412655.1 Myotis brandtii | reverse complement strand
AAGTGCAGGAAGATAGTGTTATAGTTAGGAGATCAGTATTTGTGTTTGTCCTCTTTATTTATGCCCACATTTTGTGTGCATGACCTTCACAGATCATCTAACTTCTTTAAGGTTCAATTTTTGTTTTATTTGTAAAAGTTAGATAGCATTAAAACCTACCTCATAGCACAAATTATAAATTTAGATGCGATTAGACAGAAAAGTCATTTAACTTACAGGCTCATAATTACATTGGTTCATAGTTAAGTCCTCATAACTGTAAATTCAGAAAAAAAATGGTGATTTCTCTATAGCACTTGTTATT
>NW_005260242.1:0-304 GCF_000412655.1 Myotis brandtii | reverse complement strand
GAGGGGACAATCTGCATATTAGGCTTTTATATAAATAGATGACAAGGAAACAGCAGCAGCAACAGACACCAGATTTACCTAACTTGGTTTGTCTTTGAAAAGTAGGAGAGAAGGGTGGAAAGGGCCAAAATTATTTGAGTCAAGATTTGATAAAATGTCTTGGAATGGAATGGGTGAAAAGAATGAATGAGAAATTATGTTAAATACAATCTTATTACATTTTGTAATGCTAAAACTGGTCAGAATGGATATATGTTTTAAAAACTAGCCCTAGCCGTTTTGGCTCAGTGGATAGAGTGTCGGC
>NW_005260241.1:0-304 GCF_000412655.1 Myotis brandtii | reverse complement strand
TGACCAGGAATTGAACCTGCAACCTCTTGGAGCATGGTTCAATGCTCAACCACTGAACCACACTTATTGGACTTTTTTTTAAAGCAATTTGTATATTTTAAAATTGCATTTTACTTACTGTTTCACAAAAATCATATCTATTTTTAGAAATTCCTAATATTTGGCCACTCCAGCCCTGGTTAGTCTAATCTGTGTTTGGGTCCTAAAAGCTCTTATTTTATCTCCTAATGACAACGACCTGTTCAAAGTCTGCCTGGAGATGAGCTCTGACTTGCAGTTTGGCAGCTGCTGCAGTGAGATCAAA
>NW_005260240.1:0-304 GCF_000412655.1 Myotis brandtii | reverse complement strand
TTCCTGCAGGTGCCTCCTGCTGGTCAACAGTAAGCCACAGGTAAACACTCGTATTCATTGCAGACATTGTGAAGACCTGTGCTTCTGCAGCTCGATTCCAGGCCATCAGGGTACAGGTTTGAATGTAGAATGTGAAAGGATCACTCCACGTGTGGCCCAGCAGTGTCTGCATCATGACAAGAATGAGGGCTGGGTTCAAAGGTTATTTGACATCATGCAGGAGTTTGTAAAACGGACCTAATATATAAATTCGCCTCTTTACAAGGTCCTAAAGTTTTGCCTAAGTTATAAACATTTTAAAAGA
>NW_005260239.1:0-304 GCF_000412655.1 Myotis brandtii | reverse complement strand
CCCTCTCCCTCCCTGTCTGAAATCAATACAAAATCTTTTCTTAATGCGATCTTGGAGGATCAGGGCTGAAACAGCCAAATCCTATGATCCACGGGCGGTGCAAAGCGCCGTGTGAAGGCGCAGGAGGCCGGCTTTACCCTCGCACATCTGGCTTCAGGAAAGCACGTCTGCCAGCAGCAAAAACACGCGGGAGGGGCCCATCCGGCTGCAAACGAACTGCAAATTGATCAACATTTCACGTTTGTTTTTTACTGGATAGAAATTAACTCGGCCGAAACCGGTTTGGCTCAGTGGATAGAGCGTC
>NW_005260238.1:0-304 GCF_000412655.1 Myotis brandtii | reverse complement strand
GGTGGGAGAGATGGCCCTGCTCCAGACAGTTCTCCTTTGTTTCTCCACGATGATTATTTCTTCAGGACAACCCGTCCAGTGCCTTGGCTGCAATTGCCCCGCAGTGCTGAGACTCCCCTAATTGCCCTCCCACGCAGGAAAGCAAATTGTCTAAAACAATAGGGGCTACATTATTTTAGGTTCAACTTTGAATCCACTTATATGTATTAAAATTCAATTATTTTCCACCTTTGGCACTTATTTGCTACAAATACTTTGCAAAACAACTTCTGAAAGTGGGTTACGAGAGTGTGGTTAAGAATAC
>NW_005260237.1:0-304 GCF_000412655.1 Myotis brandtii | reverse complement strand
TTTTTCAGTTTGATTAACATAATGCCTCTAAAACTTTGGCAACATCCTGACTTAGAGTCTGTGCCACTGACATTCTTAAAACTATATTAATTCCTGCCAAAATGCACGCTGTGAATCTAACTTTGAGACATCAAGCAAACACAAGTTGAGGGACAAGCTGCGAAGTAACTGGCCTAAAACTGGCCTGTCCTTCTCAAAAACGCCAACGTCATAGAGCTATGCCAGGTTGAAGGGGTGAAGGAGAGAGAGAGGGCAGGTAAACGCAACTGGCAACCCTGGATTGGTTCCTGGACCAAGAAAAAAA
>NW_005260236.1:0-304 GCF_000412655.1 Myotis brandtii | reverse complement strand
TATTACTTTACTGTTTAGTTTTGTATAAAAACAACTTAAATTTAAGAAAAATGATATGTTTCTACAATGTAGTAGTAAGTACTTCTGAAGAATAGGTTTATTCTCTTACCAGCTTAGTGACCTAATATATAGTTTAAAGATGTTTTATATGCATTTTATTTCTTATCAGTGTTATAAGGTCTTTGGGTATTATCTTCATACTATTCCCATTAGCTAGGTATCTCTTGGTTTTGTTTTTATAATATATAGTTAGGTTAAGCAGTTCTCTTGGGAAAGTTCCCAGGATTTTTGCATAATAAGTGAT
>NW_005260235.1:0-304 GCF_000412655.1 Myotis brandtii | reverse complement strand
AGGTGATCAGAAAGATTGTGCCAATGAGATTCAAAGAAACCTAATACATAAGGCCATTATACCAAGGCTAGGATGCAAAGCAGATCTACCTAATATACAGAAACAAATAGTAAGAGGCAGCTAAAATGGGGAGTCAAACATGCCCCAAATGAAAGAACAGAAGAAATTCCAAGAAAAAAGAACTAAAGGAAATGGAGGGAAAATATGCATAAGATACAGAGTTCAAGAACATGGTTACAAAGATGCTCAAGGAACATAGTAATAACTTCAACAAAGAGATAGCAAGTATAAAAAAGGACAAAGA
>NW_005260234.1:0-304 GCF_000412655.1 Myotis brandtii | reverse complement strand
TAACCAATGTCACCCCAATAAATTCAGTTAAAAAAAAGAAAATGAAACTAACTACTCCCTGAAGATTCTCAAGATGCCTACGTTCAAAATACTGATATCCATCACCTAAAGAGCATATTTCAAAGTTGCACATTTGAACTTGTGTCTTGGGTGATGCTAACACTTTACAATAAAATACAAAGATGTAAATAAATTTATAAATGTAATTATTAAAATAGCAAAACTTTCTTTTTCTTTTCTTTTTAATGAGATCCTAAAAGTAACTTTGCTCTCTTTGTTTATTCTGATTAGAAGCACAGAATAT
>NW_005260233.1:0-304 GCF_000412655.1 Myotis brandtii | reverse complement strand
AGGGCCAAGAGGACCCTGTCGTCCAGCACGCAGGCCAGCCTGGAGATCGACTCCCTGTTCGAGGGCATCGACTTCTACACGTCCATCACCAGGGCGCGGTTCGAGGAGCTGTGCTCAGACCTGTTCCGGGGCACGCTGGAGCCCGTGGAGAAGGCCCTGCGTGACGCCAAGCTGGACAAGGCCCAGATCCACGACCTGGTGCTGGTGGGGGGCTCCACCCGCATCCCCAAGGTGCAGAAGCTGCTGCAGGACTTCTTCAACGGGCGCGACCTCAACAAGAGCATCAACCCGGACGAGGCGGTGG
>NW_005260232.1:0-304 GCF_000412655.1 Myotis brandtii | reverse complement strand
CCATTATAGTTTTCAAAGTTGGTAATTACTTCCAGAACTTAGAATTTAAATTGCAAAAAAGATTCTACAGTGGTCACAACAATAACTTAGTTCTTTATAAGTAATCTGTATCTAAGAAAGATCTTCCGGCCTGATGTTTTTAACAATTGGAGAAAAGTGTTCAGATTTGATAGGAGTAAGTAAAAAACCCTGAACAGTTTATTATCTAGAGTTGCAGGCTTAAGGGGACCACTCATTCTTTGACATTGCCTCCATCATGAGGTGGCATCTAGGTCCCACATTCCCTCTCTTGCAGGGATGTTGC
>NW_005260231.1:0-304 GCF_000412655.1 Myotis brandtii | reverse complement strand
GTCCTATCACTGAGAGGGCAGGGCCCAGGTTTTCTTTAGAAACAATTTAGTAGGCGTTCACTACACTTCAGTGCCTCACACTCTTCCTGAGTAATGTAATTTTCTCCTTTCACCTCATCCCCCAGATTTTACTCTTTTCATTATAGGCAAGAAAAATAAAATGAAAGAAAATGTAAAGGGACAATACTTACATACACCGAATGAAAAAATCATTCTTTTTAAGAGGTCAATGACTAAGAGATTTGAAGATGGCAGCATAGGTAAACGTCTGTACTCACTGCCTCCCACAACCACATCAAAATTA
>NW_005260230.1:0-304 GCF_000412655.1 Myotis brandtii | reverse complement strand
AAGAGACCCATTTCTTTTAATTCCATGATATTTCAGACACTTTTGGCCTCTGGATAGAATTCCCGTGTCCATGATTTGGGTTTGCGAGGTGGTCTGAAGCCTTTTGAATCAAGCTTTGGCATCTACCTCCAGCTCCTGCAGTCTCTGTGCCCAGGACACATCCTAGGAAAGGAAGGCCAGTGGTCAGGGTTTAAAACAGACAATCATTTCTACATCGTGTGATCCTTTTCTCTGAAGAATAAAGTTCTTCTTAAAATGACTTAACTGCCATGGCCAGTGTGCTCAGTCGTTAAAGCATTGACCT
>NW_005260229.1:0-304 GCF_000412655.1 Myotis brandtii | reverse complement strand
TACCCAGTGCCCAGGTGATAGTTAACACAACTATTTTAGACCCAACCCTTTTATAGTGCAATGTGTAGTCACATAAAATCCCTTAATATTTATGAACTTCAACTTTCTCATCTGCAAAGTGATGCAAGCACTATTCTAACTGTTGGTGCTGTTTGTTATAGAGAGGAAGATAGGGCCTGAGGTGACAAGGAGACAAACCAGTTCCCTAACTAAGGTATGAGGCTGCCAATCTCTGAGTTGAATGCACATGCTCTACTTTCCAAATGAGCAGGAGAAACAGCCAGAACCAACTCCTGAGAGTACC
>NW_005260228.1:0-304 GCF_000412655.1 Myotis brandtii | reverse complement strand
GACGCTCTATCCACTGAGCTAAACTGGCTAGGTCCCTCACACTGGATCACCTCATGGACCTCACTTCAGACAATCCATATCTACTGCTAAGCCCCTCTGTGGATTGTAAATGTCAGTTGTTAAACTTTTCGCCTCCAGAATTTATACTAGGTTCCCTTTTATACTTTCTGTCTCTTCCTTGATAGTCTCTATTCTCACATGTTCCCAGCATTCTTTCCAAGTGAGGTCTCCCAGGGGGCCCCAGACAGGACACAACCAACAGCGACAGTTCTTGGCCAGCCAGGCCCAGTCTGCTATCTCCTGC
>NW_005260227.1:0-304 GCF_000412655.1 Myotis brandtii | reverse complement strand
AATCAGATTCTCCTAAAATGCAGCTCTGATCATGGTACCACTCCTGCTCATAACCCTTCAATGGCTCCCCAGTGCCCTTTGGATAATGTCCAGATAACCCCATTAGGATATACAAGGCTCCTTATGAACTGGCCCCTGCTTCACACTGCTTAGCACGCTTCCCCCAGCCCCCACCATCCCTCCACCAGCTCTACTGAATTTATTTCAGTTCCTCATATATCTGCTTTCTTTCTTCCCCAGTTTTTAAATATGCCTTTTCTTGCTGCTCCTAACTTACCCTTTAAGTTCTTCCATTGAACATTTT
>NW_005260226.1:0-304 GCF_000412655.1 Myotis brandtii | reverse complement strand
TCTCTGAGTGTGTCAGTGGCCTCAGGGAAGCCACTCATTCATTCACTCACTCAGCACATATTTGCCAAGACCTCGCCCATGCCAGGCTCTCCTGGGAAGCAGGGGTGTGAAGAAGAAGAGACCAGATGTTCCGCTGAAGGGCACCTCCTGGGGGAAGAGTCCGTCACTGACGCAGATGGTGGCAGTTGGTTGTGGCATCTGTGTTGATGGGGATACATGCAGGGCATCGGGCATGGGCACCTTCCCCAGGTGCGGTGGTCGGGATGTGCTTCAGGGAAACCTTCCTGGAAGAGCTAAGTCCTAG
>NW_005260225.1:0-304 GCF_000412655.1 Myotis brandtii | reverse complement strand
GTAAGTCTAACATAAAATTGAGAAATGTAAGGTATAATTTTCACAAAACCTTGATCTATGGAGAACTGGGGAACCTCCAGAGTGTTAATTGGGAGAATGACAGGATTCTTTTTGGAGAAAAGGTTAGAGAAGAGCAATCTTAAAGTCAGGGACAGTCAAAGAGCTGGAGCCTAGGGAATTGGGGAAGACTTCATGGAGGAGGTGACCTGGAGCCAAGAACAGAGATAAGTGTAAAAATATACAAGGTGAATAAAAGGATGTATGTATATTGCTTAAGGCAGTGATGGCGAACCTTTTGAGCTCG
>NW_005260224.1:0-304 GCF_000412655.1 Myotis brandtii | reverse complement strand
AAAAAATGGATGTTTTGGGAGCTTCCAGGGAACTAGCAATGCGAGAGGAAGACTCCCATCTCTTCAGCATGGGAAACACTCAGCCCTTCCCATGTTCCAGAAAACCTGGGTGCTGAGAACACTTCTAGAAAGGGAACATTTTTTAAATGTTTTATTCACTTACTGGGTTCCATATACCCAACAGTTCTTAAAACAAGTATCAACAGAAAGGGGACATTTGCCTCATCTGTGGACAAATTTAGAAAAACACTCTTGGAGTTCGCCTAGGAAATGAGTTTTAGGTTTCCTTTTAATGGCCATTTTT
>NW_005260223.1:0-304 GCF_000412655.1 Myotis brandtii | reverse complement strand
GGTATATCTTTGCTTGGATATGTTTTAATTTATCTTGGGTAGATGCCTAGGAGCTGAATTGCTAGGTTGTATTAGCCACAATTTTATATTCAACAAAAGCCTTCCCTGACTCCCTCAGAAAGGGTCTCTTCCTTGGTATTTCTAAATAATTTTGTTCATATCTGAAATAATGCATTTATCACATTGAATCATTGATGTTTTGCTTTTATTCTCTGAGAATCCTCTGAGAGGTTTCTGAGAATCCTCTCTCTGCTTGATCCTGGTTAGAGCTAGCTGGCCAAAGGAAAGAGGAAGTGAAAGAGAA
>NW_005260222.1:0-304 GCF_000412655.1 Myotis brandtii | reverse complement strand
CAGACGGCACACGACCCAGCCGAGCCCAACGAGGACTTTTCTCCCATAGTTTTCTCCTAAAAACATTGATCACACAAACAAACAAATAAGATAAAGTCAACTAAACGGAGGTAAACGAAACCTTCACGCCTCCCCAGGCCCCGTGGCCAATTACGGGCTAAAATATGCGCTCTCCCCGGGCAGCCCACCTGCCGGGCCATCTGGACCGAGGCTGCTGGGCCGACAGGTGATAGCTAATGAGGTCCCTGGCGCAGCTGCGTCCAGATGTGCCCGGTGGTCCCCGGACGCTGCAGCCAGATGGCTC
>NW_005260221.1:0-304 GCF_000412655.1 Myotis brandtii | reverse complement strand
TTTCTAAAGATATGCTAATAAGATAGTTGAAGTTTAAACATAAGACAAGTCTAGCAGATGTAGGGTTTTCAGTTTCTTTTATCCTGATTAATTACATTAAAATAGAATATGGTAAGCCCCCAATATATTTTTAAAAGAAACTTCATATTGGATTTTTTTTTAACTAGGACTGTCATATTACATTTAATAACAAATATAATACGTATTTTGCTAATATTAGCAATTGTAGAAAAATAATGTATTGTCTCTCTTTAACATTAAAAGGAATTTTATTATAATAGAAAATTTTGAATATGTAAAATTC
>NW_005260220.1:0-304 GCF_000412655.1 Myotis brandtii | reverse complement strand
CTGAAGAGACCCAGTGCCATGTCCACTTCAGATTAGTTAGTTCTTTCTGTTGAATATAAGTGCGGCAATAATTCTCTTTGCAAAGTGGATCTCAAACATGGGCAGGCATCAGAATGACCTGGAGAGTTTGTTAAAACGCAAACTCCATTATCCCAACTGCAGAGTCTCTCATTCAGTAGACTGGGGAGGAACGAGCTGATAATTTGCATTTCTAACAAGTTCCAGCTGATATTGCTGGGGATGCTGTCGGGTCTGAGCACTTTCAGAACCACTTCTCCCGCTAGCCCACTGTTTCTCCACCAGG
>NW_005260219.1:0-304 GCF_000412655.1 Myotis brandtii | reverse complement strand
GAAAATTAAAATCGTCGCCTGGGCCCCGGCCAGGCTGAGCGCGACGGGACCGTAACCTAATCCGGAGCGGGGCGCCCCCCCCCAAGATCTGAAAAAAAAAGCGCGGTACCCCGTGCCCTTGTGTAAATGAGCCGTTTCCAGGAAATCTTTGTCCTTCGAGAGCAGGAATGGCCCGACGCTGCCCTCTCTCTGGTCACCAACAAGGGCCAGTCCTCAGAGTGTGGCCCTCCTCAGTGACAAACCCCCCCATCCGGGCCGCCTCTCAAGGGCCCCCCCATACTGCCGAGGGGCACCGCAAAGCTGT
>NW_005260218.1:0-304 GCF_000412655.1 Myotis brandtii | reverse complement strand
TCAGTTTCAGGTCAACTCTGTCCCAAATGCCAGCCAGATCATCAGCATTAGGATTTTTTTCCCCAAAGCTTTTCATTGAAATATAATCACTGATTGAGAAAATTTATCAGCAGCTTTAATAGTACCTGACACATGGTAGATGTTCACTGTATTTGTTCTGAACCATTAATGTCAAACCATTATACAGTCAAGTGAGAGATAGGCTTTGTTTCAGTGACACCTGGCTAAAGGATTGCTGCCGTTAGGACCATGGAGCCTAAGTGTAATTGTATCTAAATATTGGCCAAGTAGCCTTCTAAATACT
>NW_005260217.1:0-304 GCF_000412655.1 Myotis brandtii | reverse complement strand
ATGAAAAGTCTTAGCGAGGGTAAATATTTCTGAAGAAAAAAATTGCCATGTAGATGTTTAATTGATACTAAATGTATTAACAGAAAGTGCCCATTGCAAACAGTCATATTCATTAAAACAAAGTGAGTTACTCTAAGCATAGCTTTGTGGGGCACGACATATTTCCTTGCTTTCATCCTGTAATTAACACATTTATTTGTCAAAGTCTCTAAGCCCCTGTCTCACAGCCAGCCCCACTAATTCTGATCATTTCTTTTTCATGTGCTTTTTCAACGGGACAGACCCCTGCCCCTGACAATCACTG
>NW_005260216.1:0-304 GCF_000412655.1 Myotis brandtii | reverse complement strand
CCTTCTCTTCTTAAGTCATTTTCAGAATTTCTGAAAAAATGCTGTCAAGTCCCAGAAAACCATTGTGTTGTCACATGTCACCATGGTCAGTTTCTCACTCCAGAATACTACCCTATCCTCAGTTGATCACAACTTGCTCTTCAAAGCTGGCTTCTAAGGCTGCTGCTGTTCTCCAAGGATAATTCGTCCCAGGCTGCTGGTCTGATTCCACACAGTACAGCTCCATCCAGTTTATACCGGTGTGCACAATTTTACACAGGCTTAGGGATAACGAGTGGACCTACTGTACTACTGATGCCCTGTG
>NW_005260215.1:0-304 GCF_000412655.1 Myotis brandtii | reverse complement strand
GCAGGAGGCAGCCGATCCATGATTCTTTGTCATCATCCATGTTTCTACCCGAGTGCCTCAAGTGAAGGGTTGTACCGAGGGGACCCTCCTCCATGCTGGTGGCCCTAAACCCCTGCCTCTCCAGCAGCTATTAGGAGAGCAGGGCGTGAATTCCCTACTGACCAGTGAGTTGGGAATTACCGAGACTGGGGCTAAGGGCAGTGGTCAGAACCCTGACTCTGGAAGTTTCACATCCTGGATCAGCTATTTAGTGCTTATATTGATTGTCTCCTTGTGCCTCAGTCTCCTCACCTGCAAAATGGGT
>NW_005260214.1:0-304 GCF_000412655.1 Myotis brandtii | reverse complement strand
AATTATTATCAAAGTATGGATAAATGGGAGGAACAGAGACAAGAGGGAGCAACCAACTTTGAAAGTGTTGTAGTTGTTCAAGTACTTGATGAAGGAATAGAACAAAGTGATGGTGGAGGAATAGACACTAGAGATCTGTAGGCATGTTAAGTAGATATTAAGGAAAATCTACCTAGTCAGCCCCTCTCTACTATATTGATTTACATTTATTCTGCTATGGCTGGTTCTAAAAAGAAGTTAGCACCATTGTTCTCTTCATTTTCTTTTCACCTTCTCCCCCAACTTCAGAGAAACGAACTAGGGG
>NW_005260213.1:0-304 GCF_000412655.1 Myotis brandtii | reverse complement strand
GTACCGTCACTCTGTCATGCAATTCCTTGTGAGGTTCCTGAGCCTGCTGGTGGTCGACTCACTGCGTAGTCCTGGAGCCAAGGTGGGTTTGCTTGCAAGGTCCTGCTGGTGTGTGACTCACCTTGGGGTCCCTGGCTCCCATGTTCCTGGAGCCTGTAGCAGTGTCATGGGCAAAGTCCCTCTGGTGTGCGGCTCACTGTGTGGTCCTGGTGCCCTTGATGGATTTGTGTGTGAGGTCCCTTTGGTGTACGACTCACTTTGCAGTGCCAGTGGTGGAGGTGGTATGCAGCTCACTGTGTGGGTC
>NW_005260212.1:0-304 GCF_000412655.1 Myotis brandtii | reverse complement strand
AAAAAAAAAAAGCTAAATGAAGTAGAGGCAAGCGACAACAGATACAGCATTAAAGAAGAAAATGGTTATAAGGGTTCTAAAGGAACTTAAGAATGGATGAAATCAGTGTGAACTTCAATAAAGAGATGGTAAGCATGAAAATGAACATATAAGCCATAAAAAAACAAGTTAGAAGTAAAGGATACAATGTCTGAAATGAAGAATACACTAAAAGAAATAGGCAATTGGATGAAGCAGAAGATCAAATCAGTGATTTGGCAGACAGGGGAGCAGAAGACAATGAGAGCAGCAAAAAGAAAAAAAA
>NW_005260211.1:0-304 GCF_000412655.1 Myotis brandtii | reverse complement strand
CTTCTTTTTGCTTAATTTCTCTGCAGCTCCATCCTTTTTATTTTAACTGAGCTATTAGTGCCTTTCCCACTTTCCGGGAGATGTCTTCCACCTCGGCACGTCTTTCCATGACTGTTATCTCTAGTCCAGGAAATGCAATCTCATCCTGAATCTTTGTGAAAGGGCGAATCTAACATTTTATACAATTTGCTCTTATCCTTCACCTTAGTCCCTTCCTTTGAAATGGAAACATTTTTTCTAATGTCAATGGTTGTTCAATATTGGGAGATGAGATGATGTCAGAAATCATTTTCAATCTCTGTCC
>NW_005260210.1:0-304 GCF_000412655.1 Myotis brandtii | reverse complement strand
GACTCTAGACGCCACATCCTCCCCCTCAGGCCTGAGGCAGGAAAGCTTCCCACGGCCCCTTCATTCAAGTCTTTAAACCCTGAGGCTGTGGGGCCCATGTTTTCCCAGCCCGGAGGCAGAGGGAGGGAAGTTGTGTGGGAGGGTGTTTGGGAGGAACCTGAGCCCCTATTTCTAACCCAGGAGGCCTGCACAGGGCAGGGGGAGAGGGAGGCAGTAGGGAGGCAGAGTCGAAGGTAACCAAGTGGGAAGAGCTGAGCATCATGCAGCGCTGGTCCTTCACCCTTGAGGTAGAAAGTTCTGGAAA
>NW_005260209.1:0-304 GCF_000412655.1 Myotis brandtii | reverse complement strand
GAGTAAAAAAAAAAAGAAGAGGGAAGGGCGGCTGTCACCTAAAGGACAGCCTGGAGACCCGGCCCCAGCCTAGGTTCTCCCTGGACCGGATGGGGCTAGGGTAGGAGCTGGGGGACCTGTCCCGTGCAGGTCCAAGAGCCCCTGAGTACCATAGAAGACAGCAGCGCAGTCGCCCGCAGCCCCGTCGGGCAAAGTGGCCCCTTGACGACGATTGTCTCGGTTGTCGGCTCCTCCGAGTCCACCGGTCCCTGGGATTTGCAGAACAAGTTTCTGGGGGAGGAGGGGACAAACCCATTCTCCATCC
>NW_005260208.1:0-304 GCF_000412655.1 Myotis brandtii | reverse complement strand
CTGGTTTGTCTCAGTCTTGAATCCTTTGTGTATGTTGCAGGGCTGGGGAGGTTTGGTTCCAAACATTCTTCCTAAATAATGGTTTGTTCATCCAGTCGGTTACTGAACTTTCAAGACCTTCCCTGAAAGGTCGAAAAGAAGTGAAAAGTTTCTGTATTTTGGTGTTTCCAATAAGCCATAGTTCCCCTGACATTGTATGGGGCCCAGCTCTGGGCCTTCGAAAGCAGGACTGACTTGGAAGATATTGGTCTTGTCCACATGTTTACGGTCAGCTTCCCTGCCTTTCTCCAGGGCCTAGCAATTT
>NW_005260207.1:0-304 GCF_000412655.1 Myotis brandtii | reverse complement strand
CTGAAGGCCCTGCAGGGTCGGGAGAGGAGGTGACTGTTGCCGGGCTGGGCCAGGAGCAGAAGAAACAGATGCCAGACACTGACACTGCCTTCACTGACACTGCCTTCGGCACCCCACCACCCAGCGGTTCCCTGCCTCACCCCCTCCTCCTTCCCTTGGTGCCACACCACCATGAAGGGTGAAGGGGTTGCTGGCCGGGGAAGGTAATGGGTGAAGGGGTTGGGAGAGATTGCGATCCCCAGTTTGGAATGTGCAGGAGGCAGCCAGTCAATGATTATCTATCATCATTGATGTTTCTATCTCT
>NW_005260206.1:0-304 GCF_000412655.1 Myotis brandtii | reverse complement strand
GCTGGTCCTTTCTCAGGAGGAGCATCTCTCTCTGCAAGCTCTGCCCCGCATCCCCAGGGAGGGCTTGGTAAGTGCCTGGAGCAGGTCCTGAGCATCATGGCTGGCGCTCTGGAATGGACACGGGGTGGCACTGAAATCACCTGCCTCTCCCCCAGTTTCAGCCCCGCCTCCTCCCTGTCTGACCACAGTAACCCTCCCCTTTCAACCTGTGGAGTCAGTTACATCAGTGGCCGTGGGGTGTTTCAGTCACACGCTCCTCCTTTGGGTCCTCGCAGGGCTCTGCCGGGAGAGGGTAGGCAGGGAG
>NW_005260205.1:0-304 GCF_000412655.1 Myotis brandtii | reverse complement strand
TATTGCGCGAATCTTTGTGCAATGGGCCACTAGTATACATATATTTTTTGTCTACACAGCTTCCCTGGGACAACACCACTAGACATGTGCTGACTAAATTCACAGAAATCAGTGGGCTGTGAGGGAGGCAACGCTTGAGCAGCAATAACTAAACTTATGTACATTTATCTTGCTTCTGCCACTAACTAGCTGGGACATCATAGCCAAGATAATTGCTGTCTCTGGGCATCAGCTTCTCGATCTGTAAAATTATGATGTTGGTCCAAATAGTCTCCAAATATTATTTACTAGAGGCCTGGTGCAC
>NW_005260204.1:0-304 GCF_000412655.1 Myotis brandtii | reverse complement strand
CACACAAAACAAAACAAAAATCCCAAACCCCTAGTGTTTCTGGTAGTGCGTGGAGAATATGACCCATATTTGAAATATGCCCAGGCCATTCTCCATAACCAAGACCTACTATGAAGGGGAAAAGACTTTACAAGAGGCCTATCCCTGGGGGAAGAGGAGTAACCCAACTCCAGCCTCTTCTAGCCTTCCTGTCTCTGCTCAGGTGAGGTGGAGTAAGAAAGCTTCTGATGGTCACAGCCCAGGGCCACAGGCCCAGTGAAAGACTGAGACTGAATCACAAGATTATAGACCAGCACACTTCTTC
>NW_005260203.1:0-304 GCF_000412655.1 Myotis brandtii | reverse complement strand
GCCACCTGGCATTCAATGTCCTCACAGATAGAGGGTACAGAGCCTCCCCAAAAGGCCCAAATAATTCCCAGCAGCCCCATATCTGGGGACCTACTCACCCCAAGAGCCCGGACGCTGTCACTGGAAGAAAGCAGGCCACGCTGGCCCTCGGAGTCCCACTAAATAAGCGACAGCTTTGAGCTTTCAGGAATGGCTGGCTCCTGACCCTGTGGGCACCAGGTTGGGCTGACTGCTAAACCTTGGAGAGGTGCTGACGGGGGCAACACTGGGCCTGCAGACTGGACCCCTGAAGGCCACTGAGCTT
>NW_005260202.1:0-304 GCF_000412655.1 Myotis brandtii | reverse complement strand
TAGGGTTTTATTATATAAGATTTTACCAACTTCGCTATTTCTGTAACCTGCTAAGAAACATGATGCCTCAGTCTCCCATCTCCCACCCCCCTCCAACACTAGGATCTTAGTATGAAGATCTAAACATCTAACCTGGTATCCTGAGGTCAAATCTGTGTGCTCAACTTGGACCACCCTGACTACACAGAACATGCTAGTCTAATGTCTACTGACATAATGCTTTGCCTCTACCTCACTGTTGCTTTTGAGCCAGTGAAAAGCAAGAGCCACTATTGGATAGTGGTTAGGGGTATAAAACCAGGAG
>NW_005260201.1:0-304 GCF_000412655.1 Myotis brandtii | reverse complement strand
TTTACACAAGAAGGAAGAGGAGTTTCTATGTAATTGTTCCATTCTACAACAAGCGTTAATCATTAGGAAAAAATCTCTTTGGGAGGAAAAGAAATCCTGGCTGATATGGCCAACCTACCCTTCTGTTTGTTGAATTATGTATGTAGTTTCTTTTTCTGAAATCCATGAACTTCTCCATGAGTCATTTCCATCTGGGAAACGTAGAACTTCCCCTTCTGGTCTCTGATTGTGAGTCCATGGACCGAAGGCCCTTGGAGGACTGATCTTGGAGGGGATCCTGGTCAACAGTTCTGTCGCCACTTGA
>NW_005260200.1:0-304 GCF_000412655.1 Myotis brandtii | reverse complement strand
AATAACCTTGGCTAATAGCTAGCTCTAATTTGGTGTATACCTGCTCTTTCTAAAATTTATCTCTATACTTTTCCATATTATCGATTTGTTATTTTGATAAGGAGGAAAAACCCATGTAGGTTAAACTTTTAAATAATCACCGCCCCTAAGCCATTTTTCTAAATGCAAAAATAGATACCAGTGGCCTGCTTCCACTGTAAATGTTGGATGACATGGGCTAGTTAGCCTTCACACAAACAAGAGTTCTGTGCTCACCAATCGTGCTAATTATAATCCAGCTTCTACACTAGATTCTTTAAAAAAA
>NW_005260199.1:0-304 GCF_000412655.1 Myotis brandtii | reverse complement strand
CCTGTGGCTACAATCAGAAGCCTCTTCCTTAGGTTCAAGACAAAGTGAAATAATATTTATCAGACTTATACCATGTGCCAGATACATAGTGCTATGTAGAGAGAACATATATACATATAGAATAACGTGCATACCTGGTATATACACACAGCGATATACATGTATAATGCACATAGGTAAACATAGCATGTACACACGTGCATACATGCATATACACAACATAAAATACAGGCATATATGTGTACACACACACACTCAGTACATACTCAGCAGTGACCACGGTGGACAAAGCCTGTTCTCAGAG
>NW_005260198.1:0-304 GCF_000412655.1 Myotis brandtii | reverse complement strand
ATTTGTTTGCATATATTCATAATTTCTATAAATGAACACTAGAAAGCTTAGCTCATGTCAAGGTTGTTTAGAGAACAGACGGAATGGGTTTTCATGTGACAGGTGGCAGTCCTGCCTAGCCACAGTCTGCTGGGCTTAATGATGGGAGCCCCCAAAATGAAATGTTAACAACCCCTCCCCCCAAAAAACCTCACATAAGTTAATTGAATTCACTTCAAATTCTTTTTATTTCATACTTGGGGTAACAAATGTTGAAAAACAAACAATAAAAAGGTTGATAATAATTCTGACAAGAGAGGAAAAG
>NW_005260197.1:0-304 GCF_000412655.1 Myotis brandtii | reverse complement strand
CCAGTTCCAGATGTTATAAGCACATGCTTGCCTAGTCAGTAGCCAGCCGAAAACTTAGAGCTTATACTCGGAATTTGGTATTCCTCCTCTTTGTGGTCCCCCAAACTTCCAGATGCTCTGCCAAGTTCCAGCTCTGCCTCTGATGAATCCCGAACCTGCCACAGGAGACCTCCCGTCCAGCCTCATTTCTGCCCTGAGCACAGCGATGTGCTGAGCCCTGCTGCCCTGGCCCTCAGATCCCCGTGTGCAAAGTCAGGCGCTGGAGGTGGGGCAAGGCGACTCCCAGAACCTTTCCAGTTATAAA
>NW_005260196.1:0-304 GCF_000412655.1 Myotis brandtii | reverse complement strand
GTGAGCCGTGGTTTGCCGACCACTGGCCTAGGGTAAACAGGAGAGATCGACCTAGGATAGAATTCCAAATGGTGCTCAGTTAGTGTGTGTGGTGGCTAAGAGCAAAGCCTGCTTCAGATGTTCACACTCGCTAGAATGTTCACCATGCCCAACTCCACCCACCCCCTGATCTGCGCATGGCCCATTCCTTCCCATCATTTAGTTTTCTGCTGTAATGTACTCCCTTAAAAGTCCATTGAGACAGACAGTTCTAATACTTCCTTTCCCAATTACTTCCTATCCCTTACCCTGCTTCACTTTTCTT
>NW_005260195.1:0-304 GCF_000412655.1 Myotis brandtii | reverse complement strand
ATTTGAGGGCACAGAGGTTGCTGCTGACGTCTAGTGAGTGGAGGCCAGAGATGCTGCTAAGCCCCCGACAAGGCACAGAACAGCCTCTTCCCCCAACAGGAAAAGATGATGCAGCCCCCGATTATAAAGCCCCCAAGCACTAAAACTAGTAGTGAAGAGAATCCAAGACATGGAGAGACTGTGACAAGCCTCGGTGCCACACAGGTTCCCGGGTGGGCCCTCACCTCGGCTTCTCATGCTCAGGTCACTGCCTGCTTATTTCCAACCGCACCGCTTCACCAACCCCAAACCAGGCCCATTTTAT
>NW_005260194.1:0-304 GCF_000412655.1 Myotis brandtii | reverse complement strand
AATATTTGAGGCTTTAACTATGGACCGTTGATTACTAAAGTCCTTGTCTTATAGAAAGGTGTGCTTTAGCTCGGATACAGTTGAACAGCAGGTGCTGAGGGATGGAAGCCACTGAAACAGCACAATGCAGGTAGGAGCCTCTTCTTAGTGTGCTGGTGAAAATTTGAAATCCTAATCACTTAAGTGTTAGTGAAATAATGACATCTTATTTATGGGGGCAGAGGGAACTTGAAAAAAAGCCATATGCTTTCTGATGAGCTAGTGATGAAAGGGAATAGACTATGGAGTGATAGTTCCTAAGAAT
>NW_005260193.1:0-304 GCF_000412655.1 Myotis brandtii | reverse complement strand
GAGTAGAAACCAATCACAGCTTTTGAGAATAAGTGCCCAGGGAAGTATCAGAAGAACCAGTGTGATCACATAGAAGATAAGAGATTAGAAGGGAGGAATATTGTTACATGTTAATTAATGAAAAATGAGAAAATAAGTTTGAAAAGTGGCTTAGATTTGGTGATATATTTGTGGTAACAGAGAGTGTTGTTACAAATAATGAGAATGAAATAAATTATTGCAGAACAGCTAACAGACCATATATCATAGAAATATGTTCATTTTCATTCAGATTTTTAATGGACACTGTTATTTTTTCCTAAAG
>NW_005260192.1:0-304 GCF_000412655.1 Myotis brandtii | reverse complement strand
CAGTTTTTGGAATACCTGGCTTTGCCTAATTCCCATTCTCTTTGCATCTGTCAGTTACTCCACTTCACTCAGGAAACCACATGGAAGGATCAGGGGCACTGAGTCATGCAGAAAGCTGAGTAGCGAGACAAGAGATCTGGGGCCTCGTTCTCTCACCCCTGACTTGCTGTGTGACTCTGAACAAGTTACGCCCCCTCTCTGGTCCTCACCTCCTTTTCTGTGAAATAAAGGCATTGTTGAATAGGTGATTAAGTCCTTTTCATACTATCATATTCTATGATTCTCTCATCACAGCTGCCTTTAA
>NW_005260191.1:0-304 GCF_000412655.1 Myotis brandtii | reverse complement strand
TGATCCTGAAACTATGATAAATTTCAAAATTTGTTGAGGAAAAAAAACAGCCTCATAGCAACAAAAACAAATCATTTCATAGCAACCCCTCTGAAGGGCAACACTCCTTTCATTTTGCAGCTTAAGTTCTATTGTATTTATTGTGTGAAATTTTTCGTTATGACTCATGTTCATTCTCTTTAAACATATTAAAAGAAATTTGTTGAAGGTATTTCTTTTTTCAAGTTGTATAAGATTTTTTTTAATTTACTTTCAAACTGTGCTTGGGCTATTCAAGGAAGGTAAAAGCTTTCTGGGAGATATG
>NW_005260190.1:0-304 GCF_000412655.1 Myotis brandtii | reverse complement strand
ATTTTTTAACTCAAGAGGAGGAAAGTTAATTTTATTCATGCATATGTTTGCTCATTCCATTATTCTTTCTGCCTTTCTAATGTCCCAAGATGCATTCTTTTTCATTTACCTTCTTTTCAAGAAATCCCTTCTTTCAGGGGAGGTATGCTGGTGACTAGTTGTCTTAGTTTTCCTTTGTCTGCAAATGTCTTCACTGCCTTTATTCCTGAAGGATAGGATTCTGGGCTGAGAGTCCTTTTCTCTCATCACCTGCTACTTTCTTCTAGACTCCATGATTGCTGATAAGAAATCCACTGTAATTCAA
>NW_005260189.1:0-304 GCF_000412655.1 Myotis brandtii | reverse complement strand
AGTGGGCAGGAAGGTTCATCCTTGAGAAAATGCCTGTTAAAGTGTTCCATGAGGTAAGAGGTTTAGGGCTTGCTTTAGAGTAAAGTTTACTCTGTGAAACAGACTTTCACAGGGGCTGGGTCTTTGGCTCTGCAGATGGAAAAGTGGGAGATGCAACTCCACAAAGAAAAAGAAAACACCCAGAAGATGGAGACCATCAATAAAGTACAGTACCGGGCCCTCCTGGATGAACACAGCCGCTACAAGACCCTGCTGCTTCGTTCCCTAGAAATGGAGAGCAAGGCGTTCAGGCGTAGGTGGGTGC
>NW_005260188.1:0-304 GCF_000412655.1 Myotis brandtii | reverse complement strand
CTCAGGCTCTTCCTCTGTAAATGTTCCTGGCCGCGTGGCTCCATGCCTGGAGCAGTGAGCGGGCGTCTAGTGGCCGCAGTGGCTGAGGTGGTGTCAGCGGTTACGGTGTCCTGGGGCCTCCTGCCCAGCCGTGGTCTAGAGGCAGCTCCGGCCAGGAGGAAAGGGACCTGTGTGTGCCCACCCGGTGCCCACCCAGCTCCACCCCGGGTTCTGGCCTGACAATGCCCCTTTGTGAGTCCCAGTGTCTGCGGTGCCCTGGGGCTGGGCCCCCTGATGTTTGGGCGAACTTGTGATTGTCTAGACC
>NW_005260187.1:0-304 GCF_000412655.1 Myotis brandtii | reverse complement strand
AGCCTGGAAAAGGCCAGGCAGAACTAGGGTCCCTCTTCCCACCTTTGGTCCGGATCTATAAGAAGTGGGTCCAGAGGAAAAACCCCAGAAGGGCCCTGAGAGCATGGGGGAGTGGGCTTGGCCTGAAGCTCTCTCTCTGCAGGAGCAAAAGCACCCCAACTCTGAGTTCCACATGAAGAACCTGGTAATGACCACGCTGAACCTTTTCTTTGCGGGCACCGAGACGGTCAGCACGACCCTGCGTTATGGTTTCCTGATGCTCATGAAGCACCCTGATGTGGAGGGTAAGGCTGCAGAGGGCGGG
>NW_005260186.1:0-304 GCF_000412655.1 Myotis brandtii | reverse complement strand
TGATGCTGTGCTTCTCAGACTGCGGCCTCCCTCACGCTCACCTGGGCTGCCTGAACACAGGATGGACCTGGGTTTCTGGCTCAGGGGCTCTGGGGTGGGGCTTCCTGAGAATCTGCATCACCACCAAGTGCCCAGAGGTCACTGGTCCTTTTCAGCCTCAGCGAGACCAAAGCAGCCTCGCTGTAGGAGCTGGTTGTGGATGCTGAGGCTCCCTCCTGAGAGCCACCTCCCTCCCTCTTCCCAGCGTGCTCACCCCACTAACCTGACACCCCCGAGCAGGCCTGAAGAAGTGGGATTCACAACC
>NW_005260185.1:0-304 GCF_000412655.1 Myotis brandtii | reverse complement strand
GTTGCAGCTCCTGGTGAAGCTGCCCAGGTGACCATGCTGATCATGTCTGGCCTCCCCTTTGCTCCTTTCCTATTATTGCTGTTAGCCAGCTGGTTACGACAGTAACACTTCCTTCCCACGACCCCTTCTCTTCTGTTTTTTAACGCTTACATGATCTTACAATCCTTTTAAGAATTTTGCTACGAATTGGAATTGGTTTTATTGGACCACTGTTTTAAAATTCTTGCCTTTTTTAAAAATTGGAATATTGCACTTTTAATGTCTTAGCAACTCTATTTTCCACGATGCTTCTAAAGTAACTGAC
>NW_005260184.1:0-304 GCF_000412655.1 Myotis brandtii | reverse complement strand
GCTTATTTTGTGGAACCTACATGGTCCAGTCCTACTCTCTGTGGATTTGAAGTGGGGCTTCCCAGAGCATAGAGAGGACTTCCTCTGAGGGAAAGACCCTCCCCTTCCTCCCACTCCTGTCCTCTCCCCGCCCTCCCACCTCCCCACATCCTTCCCCCAGACCCACATTCCTAAGACTTGTGGCTCTTGGTGGATGAGGAAAGTAGCTCTTTTGCTATCATACTAGTAGATGTTAGAGTTTTTCACCTTTCTTATTTGTCTTTTGAGTTTTTAAAGTGATGTTTTTTGGAATGCAGAACTTAAA
>NW_005260183.1:0-304 GCF_000412655.1 Myotis brandtii | reverse complement strand
AAAAAATAAAATAAAAATCCACTTGGGCTGGGCTCCACTCTGTTAAACATTAATTATTCCAATCACGTTACATCTGGAGGGCTTATGGAGAGCCTGCGCAACACCATGCTCCCCAGGTCATTACACTGTTCCTGGCTGGAAGGACCGTGGCCACCAACTGACACTGTTGTCTTTGCTCAAATGTCACTGTGCTTATCCAAGGTTGCCTGCAAGAAAACACTTCTGGCCCTGGCCGGTGTGGCTCTGTTGGTTGAGCATCGTCCCATGCACCTAAGGGTCACCAGTTTGATTCCCAGTCAGGGCA
>NW_005260182.1:0-304 GCF_000412655.1 Myotis brandtii | reverse complement strand
TGTGATATATTCTGTGTTTGGTTCTTTTATATAAAGGTCATTGAACAAAGTCCAATAATAAGCTCCTGATTGCATTGCTTATAATTACATAATAAAGCAATTAAAAATTTTGTGTACTTTGTTGGAATTATACATACATGGACCCATGCAGTATGCATTCTTAAATTTTCTATGGCTCTTTTAATTTAACAAATTTTGTATTTTAAATATGTGCACTTTATTGTATGCCTTTATATTTTAATAAACTACAATTTTTAAAAACCTTATGTCTCACCCTAACCGGTTTGGCTCAGTGGATAGAGTG
>NW_005260181.1:0-304 GCF_000412655.1 Myotis brandtii | reverse complement strand
TTGGAAATATTATTCAAAGTGGTCTTTGTGAGGATTCCATGTTATGAACTCACAGTTCCCTCTGTTGTGTTTTATGTTTGACACTAAGAAAACAGCAACTTGAGAGCAAACTCTCAGATATTCAAGGATTCAAGAAGCTTCAGAGGAGAAAATCACCTCTGAAATGTCCCCTTCTTACAAAGGAACTATCTTTGGTTTATGGAGTTTATGGGAATAAACAAAGAATTCTTTTGCTTATGAGGCCAAAGTAATCACTGGGAGAGAACTCACTGGATTATCATCTTGGTAACTCAAACTACTGAAA
>NW_005260180.1:0-304 GCF_000412655.1 Myotis brandtii | reverse complement strand
ACGGGAGGGATGTGACCAACAGACGCAGCGTGTCCTGGGACTGGCTCATGGGCCAGGCAGACGGTAGAGTGACATCCCGGGGAGCCACCGACGGGCCTGGGAGCTGCGGGGTGAGGAGCGTATTGCATGTGTTAAACACAGATTCATCCGGACCGGGGCTCTTTGCCATAGAGAAGGCAGCTGACTGTGGCGGGGCGGGCAGCGGTGTGGGCAGTTCACTCTCAGGTAACCCAGAAGAGCTGCACATAAAATGCATGCACGGCGCAGGGGGTTAACGGACGGTGGCAAATGTGGAAAGCTGGCG
>NW_005260179.1:0-304 GCF_000412655.1 Myotis brandtii | reverse complement strand
GGTAACTTCCTCAGGCACCAGCTCAGGGACTCTCTGTAGTGACAACACAGGCAGGCTCCCCGCTTTTGTCCGATTCGTGAAAACAACAACATTCAGGGTCCATTATGTCAAATCCTCCGAGTCCCCTGGTTGAATCCGGGTGAGCAACTCCATGAGGATAGATCCAGACCTGGCATGGACAGCAGGGGTCGGTGCTTCGTTCTGGAGGTCACGGGCACCTTTGGAGAAAGGTGGGTCTCATCACCTGCCCCCAGCACTCTGCTTCCGGAATCTGTATCCCACCCGCAGACTTGCGAGAGACTCG
>NW_005260178.1:0-304 GCF_000412655.1 Myotis brandtii | reverse complement strand
ATCCTCACCTGAGGATATTTTTCCATTGATTTTTTAATGAGAGGAAGGAGGGAGAGAGACACATCGATTGGCTGCCTCCCGCATGCGCCCTGACCAGGGCACGGGATCAAACCCGGGACGCTTCAGTCCACGGGCCCACGCTCTAACCACTGAGCAACATCGGACAGGATGAGAATCTGTCGTTTTTAATGACCAGCCTCCCTGGTCCCCAGAAAGAATTTCAAAAGCAGGCGAATAGCCAAACGGAAGCTCTGTGCCTGGATCCACAAGCAGGTCCCACCGCGGTGCCACTTGCCCAATAAAA
>NW_005260177.1:0-304 GCF_000412655.1 Myotis brandtii | reverse complement strand
CTCTGCATTATTATTTTGAAATTCATCCAAATTGTTCTAGACTTCAATAGTTTAATACTTTTTTTTCTGATGAGTAATATTCCATAGTATGGCCAGGTTGCTTATCCATTCACCATTTGATGATTGTTTGCTTGGTTTTCCATATTGGATTGCAAATAAAGCTGATAAAAACATTTGCATATAATTTGCTTTTTATGGACATTTTCTTTCTTTCCTCTTGATCAATAAATACCTAGGAGTGAAATGGTTTGGTGATATGGTAAATACATGTAGAACATTTTTTAAAACAGACAAATGATTTAAA
>NW_005260176.1:0-304 GCF_000412655.1 Myotis brandtii | reverse complement strand
GTGACTCCATTTACTGAAGATATCATAGTTACTATCTCTCTATAAATGTCTCATAGATATAGATTTACAATTTGAGTTTCTTTCCTTAATGTCACATTGATGTGCCAGGCTGTCCGTACCATAACTCCTCTTGAATTTACCATAAATATTTCAAGAAAGAGTGAGCAAAACTCATTTCATTATCACTTCTAAAACATGTCATCTTTCATATGTAAATCTCTATAAACAATGCAATCACCAACCCAATTATCCAACTCTTCATCAGCCATCATAGGCAATTAACCCCAAGATTCTGCATGTTCTC
>NW_005260175.1:0-304 GCF_000412655.1 Myotis brandtii | reverse complement strand
TGCCAGTCAGCTCACCTGTGGTCTGACGTCCCACCAAGAAGGGCCTGTGCCTCACACAGGGCAGGCAGGCGCACTGTGGGAGGCTGAGCAGAGTGACTGGACCAGGGAGTAACAGGGTCCCATGGGAGATAGGGCACCCTCGTGTGAACCCCAATGCATTGGGCACTGAAGAGACCTCCACTGAAGGCCCTCAGTAAACTCCTGTTGGCGGCATTTCCATCTTCCTTGACAGCAGAGGAAACTGGGGCTCAAGCAGCTAAGTCACCCCTGCCCAGTGCCATGGCTGGCTGGCATGTGATCCCAG
>NW_005260174.1:0-304 GCF_000412655.1 Myotis brandtii | reverse complement strand
AATGACAGCAACCAGCGCCCTGCCTTGGTCTGGCACCTCTGTTTTCCTGCTCCACCATCCCGCCGCAGTCAACGTCCACCATGTTCTGCACACGCCCCCTGGTGGTCAGTACATGTCATAGTGTCCAGTTGTTCAGTTGTTTGGTTGTTCCGGTTGTTTCGCCGTTCGGTCTATTTGCATGTTAGATGTGTGGATATATATACATATATATAAACATATTGCTCCCTTGTTCAAGATGTAACCACCTCTGGTGGTTACTGAAAATTTTTGTCTTTGTCTTATTTCACTCACTATAATGCCCTCA
>NW_005260173.1:0-304 GCF_000412655.1 Myotis brandtii | reverse complement strand
TATCAGGACTTTTGTATTTTGCATTTTATCATTTTTAGTTAGTTCTTTTATTTGAAATATTTTAGCATGAGACTTCAAGACAACTTTTTATAATGCATGTTTTGTTCATATGTACTATAGATATTTTCATGAAATCAATTTAACCAATCACATTTTTAACGTAAAAATAAAGCACCAAGTAAAACCATAAAAAAATAAAAATATATATTTA
Source organism: Myotis brandtii (assembly GCF_000412655.1). Taxonomy (NCBI): domain Eukaryota; kingdom Metazoa; phylum Chordata; class Mammalia; order Chiroptera; family Vespertilionidae; genus Myotis; species Myotis brandtii. Next base: position 93 of record NW_005260173.1, on the reverse strand, counting down.
AAAGTGTCACCAACTTTCAAGCTTCTCTGTGATATTCCTTTTGTTTTTATTAGAATTCAATATAATAAAAGAGAAATATGTAAATTGACCATC
>NW_005260172.1:0-304 GCF_000412655.1 Myotis brandtii | reverse complement strand
TTTTTTTTGATTGATTAGCCTTTGGATTCTCAATGCTGAACATTGTGTGGTTTTCACACCACAATATTTTATTCCTGAGAATCTGGGCTTCATCAATCGAGTTGACTTTCAGAGAAAAAAATAGTTCCCTTTAGCAGGAATAAATGAGTCAGCATGACTTGGTTAGTCATTGTAGCATTGCATAAGAAATAACTGAGTGAGAAGAGTCAGGCTGTATAGACCAGACCAAATGCATATGTTATTTTTAGTCCAAAAATTCAGGAATAAAATTTAACTCTCTGTATTTTCCCAACACTGACCTTAA
>NW_005260171.1:0-304 GCF_000412655.1 Myotis brandtii | reverse complement strand
TGTTGGGTGCAGGGAATACATTTAACTCTTACAACATTGCATTTGGGTGCAGGCAACTCGGTGAGACTTTCTCAGGCTCTTTGCCAAGACAATGCAAACCACTTCTACTCTGCCACCCTGTCCTGGTTGCACAGGGAATCCTGGGGTCTTGCTGCCTCTCCAGATCCTATTCAGAAGTGGAAGGCAGAAATTCTCTCTGAATTTTCACAGTGAAATGTGTGTATTGGTATTCTCAAGCCCAGCAAATACCACCATCATTTACACAGTTTCTCAGACCAAAAACTTAGATTTATCTTTTTTTTTT
>NW_005260170.1:0-304 GCF_000412655.1 Myotis brandtii | reverse complement strand
TCTATTATATAGGATGTGTTAATTTTCCAGATTAGACTGATTTTTCGAATAGAAATTATGAATTGGACAATGAATATGAGTATAAAATAGTGTTAAATTCTAAACATAACAGGTGCTAAAATAAACAATGCAATTTATTTTGTGAATTCTTATTTTTGCTTGTACAGTTATTTATAAAAATAAAAATACTACACAATCAATTTATCAATACATTTTTCAAAATGATTTTGTGCAAATCAAACTGTCACTTTTCACTGCAAGAGTATTGCTAGTAAATAAAGTTATTAGGATTTCAGTGCACAAA
>NW_005260169.1:0-304 GCF_000412655.1 Myotis brandtii | reverse complement strand
TGCCCACCATTAATCTAAAAATTGGGCACAGATCCATAGGAGCTGCCTTCTGTCTACAGGGTGTTTTAAACACATGTTTTCCCACTACACTAAACGCAACATAACATTCTGCACAGTGGCAGCAGCTGAGTGATGTGGAAATATTGCTTTCCCAGATCCTGATAAAATACAACTCTTATTTACATAATATACAGAAGGGTGGTGCAGTTCATGAAGTCTTCACCTTTAACTTATGTTGCCAAGTTTTATTTGTTGTGGGTTTTTTACAATATACAGGGTGGGGCAAAAGTAGGTTTACTGTTGT
>NW_005260168.1:0-304 GCF_000412655.1 Myotis brandtii | reverse complement strand
ACAGATTTTTAAATTAATGCTATCATGTGTGTGATATCTAGCAAAATATTGACACCTGATAAACCAGTTATGAACGAAGAGTTTATTTACCCTTAAAGGAAGAAATGTGTTTATTGTTATATAATTTACAAAGCCAATTTTTTGTCATTTATCTTGAAAAGTCTGGTTGAAAAGTATTTTTGTTGTAAATTATAAATTATTTAATATAAATTTTAATTAACCATTATTTACTTGAAATTTTCAATTTAACTCTGAGTAATTAGATACAGACCATTTATAACAATAACATTTATGAGAGAAGGGA
>NW_005260167.1:0-304 GCF_000412655.1 Myotis brandtii | reverse complement strand
AGTGATTTTGATTGGGCTTTTTCAGGACTTTGAAATCAATCAGCAGGTCAACTAAAGGCTGGCTCTTCTAGGAAGGCCCACCCAGCTGGGATAGCTCATCTCTGCTCCTGTGTCTCTCTTCCTCCAGTGGCTAACCCGGCTGTTCACATGGCAGCTGGGCAGGCTTCAAGAGAGCCAGTAGAGGCCTAAGATCCAAATTGACAAACTGTCATTTCTATCACATTTTATTGGCCAAAGTAAGTCCCCAAACCAGAAAAGATTCAAGAGGTGGGAAAATAAAATTAACCACTTGATAGGAGGAGCT
>NW_005260166.1:0-304 GCF_000412655.1 Myotis brandtii | reverse complement strand
TCATTTGTTAAAGTGAATGCATATAGAATAATAATTAACATTCTTAATAAATAGTCCTTGAATTTTCATAAAGCTAGAAGGAACCTGAGATTCTGTTTAGTTTGAGCTTAGTAATTCATCCTCTCATTTTATAATTTAGGAATCTTAGGCCCAGAGAAATTGTGTCCTGACCAAAATCATGCAACAACTTTATGGGAAGATCATGTCTAGAACTCATGGTACATCCTGCCATGCTCAGCCTAGCTCTTTTTCTATTCTGTTACCTGTGTTTTATTTATTTTTATTTTTTAAATATATTTTTATT
>NW_005260165.1:0-304 GCF_000412655.1 Myotis brandtii | reverse complement strand
TACAGGTTCCCGAAAGCAGCACAGTGTCACAGGATTCAGCAAATCATGGTTCCTGCCTTCCACATCTCCACCTTGCCAGGGCTGCATGAATGAATGAATGAATGAATGAATGGCATGAATGAATACACTTGCTCTATTCAGGAAGGAAATTTAAATATACCTGCAGGAGACTTTTTTTGCCTTAGACATTTAACATGTACTTTTATCCTCCATCTCTCTCTTTCTTTCTCTCTGTCTCACACACACACACAGAAAGATAGACACACACAGAGACATACACACACTCATCCACTTATCTACTAAT
>NW_005260164.1:0-304 GCF_000412655.1 Myotis brandtii | reverse complement strand
ATCCTTACACACCTTCTCCCACTCTTACACATCATTGCGATTAGTGGGGATGCTTTTCCCAAAAGGGCATGGGGTTCAAGGCACCAAGTCTGTTGCTTTGTCCTTTGCTGCCCCGAGGAGCACATCCCTATGGCCCCTCCAGGTCAGGAGCTGGGGCTTCCCTAGGCTGTACAACATACCAAGGCGGGGACCTGTTATCAGGGCTGGCGATGCAGCTGTTCACTTCTGTGGGACCTGAACATGACACCCTCCTGTTGTCCTGTCAACGGTGCTGCCCTGAACACCCCACTTGTCCTAATATCCA
>NW_005260163.1:0-304 GCF_000412655.1 Myotis brandtii | reverse complement strand
ACCGCGAGAAGCAACCTCTTGGGCGTATGGGATGAGGCCCACCCAACCGAGCCACACAAGCGGGTAACAGTGAACCTCCAGGTCCCCGTGAGGTGAAAGCCCCCGTGAGGCTGAATTAGGTCTTTGCACTGACATTGCTAAGTGCCGTGGGCTAACCAGGGCGTGCAGAATGCCTGGTGTTAGAGTCTGGACGGAGTGATGGCTTTGACGCCACGAACCTCCTTCATGAAACAAGGAACAGTGGTCGATTCCAATTCATACTTGAGACGTGTGTGTGGTTAAGCCATGAGGCTGTCCTCGGATC
>NW_005260162.1:0-304 GCF_000412655.1 Myotis brandtii | reverse complement strand
AAAGAAAGGAAGGGAAGTCCCATAACTTCTGGCTGTAAAAACCATGGTTCATTGTAGGTGAGTGAGATAGACACTGCTGGAGTCTCAGGCAGTTCCTCTTAAAGTGCCTGTGAATGGACTTACTTGGACTCACTTGTTCTGAACTCTGGCACTTGGGCAGCAGCTTGAAAGGCAATTGGGACATAGGCGAGGAACTGCATTGTCTGGCCTCAGGGTGAGAGCTTGAGGGGCAGCTTTCTCCCACACATAGTGCTGGAAGAGGCCATTGTTCCTTTCCTGAGCCCTTCCTGGATAGAGCCAGGAG
>NW_005260161.1:0-304 GCF_000412655.1 Myotis brandtii | reverse complement strand
GATATGGATGAGAAGAAAATGTCAACTCACAGGCAGTTTTACCAAATAAGACTATAAGGATTAGTTATTACTCTGTATCTTGTTTATCATGCTGATTACGAAGACCGGACAAAGACCGGGCATTCAATAATTATTAACTGCATAGAATAATTTAATCAGTGAAGCCAAATTAATTACTAGAAGTAATTTTTAATAAATAATTTTAGGGTGTTAGTCCTGAAAGTCCTCCTGAGAAACAAATTACAAAGTTGGTGCTGTGTGTCAGTGAGCGAGACAACATCAGGAAAATAGTAAGTTTCTACTC
>NW_005260160.1:0-304 GCF_000412655.1 Myotis brandtii | reverse complement strand
TGTTTGTGTTTGTGTTAGTGTTAGTGTTTGCGGTTGTGGTTGTGGTTGCACTGGTATTTGTGATGGTGTTTGTGATCGAATTGTTGGTCATGGTTGTTGGCGTGATCGTTGTTGCAGTGGTTGTGATTGCGTTGGTATTTGCGGTAGTTAGTTGGCTTGTGCTTGTGACCGGTTGGTTTGTGGTCATGGCGGCTGGCGTGTTCGTGGTTGCACTGGTGTTTGTGCTGCTTGCTGCGGCTGTGTTCGTGGCTGTTGTGATGATGGTGTCGGTTGTAGCTGAGCTGTTCGCGTTGATATTTGTGGC
>NW_005260159.1:0-304 GCF_000412655.1 Myotis brandtii | reverse complement strand
TTGACTTATTGAGCTCCCTTCCAACATGTCCTCTCCACTCATTCAGGATTTTGAGAAAAGCGAAGCTTTCCCCACCTCCCTTTCCTTCGGAGGGCCTCTCTTAGCTGTGCTTCTTCAGATGGCTCTTAAGCGATGAATTATTCGTGTAGCCTTGCCCACACTCCGCACACTTATAGGGCCTCTCTCCAGTGTGGGTCCTCGTGTGCATGGTGAGCGTCCAGGACTTGTGGAAGGCTCTCCCACACTCCTTACATTTATGGGACTTCTCCGCAATGTGTCTGAATAAGTGTTTCTTGAGGTGTAG
>NW_005260158.1:0-304 GCF_000412655.1 Myotis brandtii | reverse complement strand
ACGCCGAGCTCAAAAGGTTCGCCATCACTGATCTAATCCTTCCCTCCTTTGGCCACGATACATAATTGCTACAATACATTTTAGTTTACGAATACTGTCTCTGGATCCTTGAAGAAGCTTGGAGAACAATCAATGCATGAAACAAGGTAGCAGACACCTGAATGCTCTCTTCCTGAACTCTTCCCAGGATCGAGAATCAGAGCCAGTAAAAGATTAGGGAGCCCCGGACCTAACCTGGGGTCCTCCTCAGAGTCTGGTCCTGGCCCCTGTTTGCTCTCCACCCCCCTCATCCTCCCCCACCGCC
>NW_005260157.1:0-304 GCF_000412655.1 Myotis brandtii | reverse complement strand
AAATTTGTCTCTGAGTGCCAAGGTACGACATGGCATACAGAGACATCATCACACACAGTACCACATGGTCAATCAGACACCATCCCTGCCCTCAATGATCAGCAGTTCACAGCGGAGACAAAAAAAAGCACCAATAAACAAGACAGTCTGGGTTACATGCCATAATAGTGCAACAGCAGCAGAGAAGAGGCAAAGATGGATTCTGCTCGGAGAACTCTTGGTAAGCTCTTGGAACAAAGTGGCATCAGACCAAGCCCTTGTGAATGGTAACGGTTCTGTAGATGAGGTTAGCGGAGATGGGGAA
>NW_005260156.1:0-304 GCF_000412655.1 Myotis brandtii | reverse complement strand
CACTTTCTATAAACAGAAACATCTCCTGCAGGTATGGCGCTGAACCCTCCCAGCAGCAAGGCATTGGTCCCATACTGTGGGCTACTTTTCAGGCTCTACAGACCTATTTTCTCTGCCTTGTTCTAACTGTGTTAAATGTTCTAACACTTAACTCTCTACACCACCTTCCTCTGTGTATAAAGATTAGCTAGTAATTATCACCTATTTTAGAGCTCAGTTTTTGTTTTGTTTTTTAGTCTGGACAAATGATGGAAAATGCTATTAAAGTAAATTATTTACACATGCCTCCCAGGATTGGAATTCT
>NW_005260155.1:0-304 GCF_000412655.1 Myotis brandtii | reverse complement strand
CTGACTGTGTGGAGCCATTGGGGCTGGCGCCAGCAGCAGGTGTGAGTGGCTGCTGTTGCCCCGATCACCCCTCAAAAGCAGGGGGAGGTAGAGAAACCCTCAGGGGCGATCAGAGCCAGCAGCCGCTGCTTGCACCTGCTGAGGGTGCAAGCGGTCAGGACCAACGCTGGGTGCCAGCAGTGGGTGCGAGTGGCGGTTCTGGCACCAGCAGTGGGTGTAAGTGGGGCCGTAGCCAGCAGTGGGTGTGAGAGGCAGCTACCAGCCCCGATCACCTCTCAGGAGTAGGGGGAGGTGGAGAAGCCCT
>NW_005260154.1:0-304 GCF_000412655.1 Myotis brandtii | reverse complement strand
CACACTGGGAGCATGTCTGTGGACATAGCAGCACCTGTCTGTTTTATTCTAATAGTCATAACAGGAACAGGGTTTTTGGTTTTAGATACACTTTAAGAGGTGAGTAAGGGAGGAAAATAAATTAGGAGAGCAGATGAGAATGCTTTCAAAACTAATAAAGGAGAATGACTTACCCTATGACAAAGTAAATATGGAAGAATTTTAGACAATATCAACAAAAGGTTCACATTCTCTCTAAGTCTTCCAACCAGGACACAGATTCATACATGTTTTATGTTGTAATTTTGAGTTTGACAAAGGTCAG
>NW_005260153.1:0-304 GCF_000412655.1 Myotis brandtii | reverse complement strand
AAATGAGGCCCTCGGATATGCAGTTTCTTCAGTATGTCTTCTCTCTATCTGAAGACCTGTGAACTAGAGAGAGAAGTTACCTGCCCACCTCTCCTAAAAACAAACTCGCACACATTGGTGGGATAGGCATTGGATAGCTGCTAAGGATATGTCTATTCAAAAAGGGGGTGGGTGAAAATAGGACATACCCGGCAATCACCCGTCCAGAGCCATCTGTCCCGGCACATGTTGCCCGTTCCAAGTTTGTTCTAACATTTGGCTCTGCCTGTGCCCTTGGCTCTACTTTCCGAGTTATTTTTTCTCT
>NW_005260152.1:0-304 GCF_000412655.1 Myotis brandtii | reverse complement strand
CCTGCACCTGAGAGCCCATCTTTGCCTGGGGATGTTCTGTACCCATGCATTTGTGTGCTTATGATGTCTGCATGTTCCCTATGAGATTGTATGTGTGCACCCCAGCAACAGACAAATTCATAGGCAATCTCCACAGGGGTGATTTAGAGGACAATATGTTCTTCTCTGCTCCCCAGGCTGAGCCCCTTCTCTTCCACGCCACTGTTATACCCCTTTGGGTCCCATCTCAGGTTCATGGATGGATGAAGTGAAGGGTCATAGAACTGTAGGCTGAGCGAAGTTGGAGAATTGGGAAAGACTGGTG
>NW_005260151.1:0-304 GCF_000412655.1 Myotis brandtii | reverse complement strand
TCTCTCACTCTAAAATCAAATATATTTTTTAAAATAAAGATTCAGTGGCCTGCGGGAGAAGGGGTCTGATTGGCCTGGTGGAGACCCCGAGCCCAACCTTTGCTAAAGGCAGGATGGTCGTTTTGAGTGGCAGTCTCATCAAAGCTGCTCACGACAAGGGTGCAGTCAATCCCAAAAAAGCATCCAGGATTTATTACTGGAAAAAAAGTGGCATGGAGACTGGGTGATCCCAAATCATCAAATACTTGTACAGTCATAGTGCATGCATTATCTTAGCTTTCTAAATGATTTTTTATTAAAAAAA
>NW_005260150.1:0-304 GCF_000412655.1 Myotis brandtii | reverse complement strand
TAACGTTCTTCTCGCTCTTTCGTGACTCCCAAGTGTATTCCAGCAATTGTATAATCCACAATTATCTGAAATAGCCCCGCGATAACCGTTAATCCACCGTTAATCACCGAGATCCAAGATTAAGGCACAATGGCAACAGGGAGAACGCTGGGCAACGTCCCAAGGTCAGAATTACGTGTATTAATTGATGCATTAAAACAACACTGTACAATGTTGACCGAAGATGGTCGAAAGTTGTAGAAAGTATAAAAATAAATAAAGATGAATAATTGTACAGCTGCTACAGAACTCCCCCCCTAGAGCG
>NW_005260149.1:0-304 GCF_000412655.1 Myotis brandtii | reverse complement strand
TTTGCATATAATGAGTTTCTAGTTTGAAATTCACAGCCTTTCCTGCCACATTATTTTAGCAAAGATATATTACAAATGACAAAATACAACCTTAAAATAAAACAGAAAGTGAACCCAGATTTAACCTGTTTCATCACAGAATACTTTTTTCTCCTTCCTGCGGTGTTGGGGGAAGAAAGGAAGTTAGAAACTGTAAACCAGATGAGTCTGATCATCAATTTTCATTCTCCATGGAAGTTGCATAAAGAATTTCTCAAAACTGCCCTGGACTGAAGGATCCCAGGTTCAATTCCAGTCAGGGGCA
>NW_005260148.1:0-304 GCF_000412655.1 Myotis brandtii | reverse complement strand
AGGCGGGGTGTTGGCGAAGCCGGTCCTGGGGCGACCGGCCGTTCAGATCTCGCGAGGTTACGGCTCGGGCCAGAGGGGACCCATAGCACCGCGAGGGCTGAACAGTGGGGCTGGCTGAGACCTGCGTCCCCTTTCCACGTGCTGGGTGGGTGGCTGGTGCAGAGCCCACGCTAATCCCTGCATGGAGTCTCCCCCCCCTCTCCCCACCGCCCCACAGGCCGTACTGCCGGATGTTTGCAAAATATCGTGGATGTCCAGATACAGCTCGGTTATCGTCTAGTCCAGTGGTTCTCAACCTTCTGGC
>NW_005260147.1:0-304 GCF_000412655.1 Myotis brandtii | reverse complement strand
CTGGCTTGGACCAAGTTGAAATTAGATTACTTTTGCCCTCTCTTGGACCAGGATCTTCCATTCTCATCCCTTCCCTCACAGAAGGAAATCCTGAGACAATCTGTTAGAGACCTGGATTTCCGCAAATCACTTCCTTAGGCGACTCAATGTCTGACCTTCAAACAATGACCTTCACTTTCCTTGACTATCTTTACACAGCAGTAACATGGGTACCAAAAGATGGCTGGGGAGAATGCATTCGCTATAAATTGTCAACCTAAAATGAGGGAGCGTCTCTAAAACTGTGAGGCAGACAGAAGTAAGG
>NW_005260146.1:0-304 GCF_000412655.1 Myotis brandtii | reverse complement strand
TGTCTTTTAGAACCAAGTTGTGTGATCCAGCCCATACCAAAGAGATGGGATAACTCAGGTGTGTACTAACAGGAGGCAGGGGCCATTGGTGACCATGTTAGAGGATACTCCCACAGATGTGAAACCAAAAGAATATATAGTGTCACATAAAATCAATCCAGAGAATTATAAAAGAATGCTTCATGTCTAGCTCATTCTATGAGGACAGTACCAACTTGACCCAAATCAGATAAGACAGGACAGGAAATGAATATTGCATGCCAGTTACACTCAGGACTTCAATGTAAAAACCCTAAAAAAAAAA
>NW_005260145.1:0-304 GCF_000412655.1 Myotis brandtii | reverse complement strand
AGTTTCCAGGTAAAAATCAATTACAAAGGTCAACCCTTGTTAAGCCTTTTAAAATTCTGCTTCCCACTTTCCATCGTTAGGGTAATTCAAATAACTTATGGTACATCTTTTGTCACATAAGGACATAGCTAAAAACTTTAAATTTCCTTTTCAAGTAGAAACTTTAATCAACTGAAAGTAATTTAATCATCAATCAAATAATAATTGCACAATTAAAAAACAGAAGGCAAGAAAAAGCGATCTAGGCATTGACCAAGTTAATGTCTTGCTAAGTGTGTGTAGATGACCTAATAATGACTGAATG
>NW_005260144.1:0-304 GCF_000412655.1 Myotis brandtii | reverse complement strand
CTGCAAACACCTCCAATTAGACCAAAAAAGAAAAAAATAAAGAAGAAAAACAAGTTGAAAGAGCTGATCTAAAAATGAAGTTTGGAGAGTGAATTTTTTTTAAGTGAAAAGGGCTAATCCTATTATAAATCCTGATGGGTTGAACTACTTTAGAAAAATGTCAACAGTAACCAGATGATCAGACAGCTGTGTTTGGTGACAGTGGGTGAAGCACTGGGGGACCAGACGGTCAGGACACTGGGGGACCAGATGGTCAGGACACTGAGAGACCTGATGGTACTGCGGTGCTGAAGAGAAGGTTGCA
>NW_005260143.1:0-304 GCF_000412655.1 Myotis brandtii | reverse complement strand
CATGATGGACCATGAAGAGGGGCGAGACCTCAAGGATGCAGAGCATGGAACTAGAAGAGGCTCCGAGTTCTTCTGGGCGCAGAACCACCAGCCTCGCGCTGGACTGCCAGCTCCTAAACCCTATGACACATAGGAGCAGTTCTATCGTATTTAAACCACTACTATTGTAGGTCTCTGTTGTCTGCAGGCAAACCTAAGCCTAACTAAATACCAGCTTGATCATCTACCTCATTCACCAGATGAGTCTCCAAATGATGTCTTTACTAAGACTTGCCTCCAATGAGGCTATTTGTTATTTTTTTTT
>NW_005260142.1:0-304 GCF_000412655.1 Myotis brandtii | reverse complement strand
GAGGAAGTGGGAGGAAGCAGCAAGGTAGTAACGAGGGAATCAAGGAGGTTCTGGAGAAAAGGAAAAGACGCCATCTATCGCTCTAGTTCTATTTGAGGGGAAAACACAACGACATCTAAAAGTTACAGGACTTTTTTGAAAATGATCTCTTTCTCTGGGGATTCTCTCTTGGAGAATCCCTCCTAGGTGGGATTCTTCAAAGATGCGTGGGGACCAGGGGCCTGCGAGGGGCCTGGGGCTCGGGCTGGAGCGCATTCCGGGGTCCACCCCACTGAGGGTTTCCCATCGCGCACCCCCCCGCATC
>NW_005260141.1:0-304 GCF_000412655.1 Myotis brandtii | reverse complement strand
TTGTATGTCTTTTTTTGGAGAAATGTCTAATCAAATTGTATTGAAGGTATTTCTTTTAGATATCCACAATGTATCACTTAGTATATTGCTTTTAAAAATGATCTTTTAAATGTCTTCTCACAACAAAATCCAGGGCTTGTATTGTGAAGCTATACCCCCAAGAAAAGTATCTAAATCTACATTATGGTATCATGTTTGGAAAAAACCCCAATAATTCTATCCAGTGACCTCCATAAGCATCCAAGACTTGCATTGACTGAAGTGGTGTCAGGCTAATATTTTCCCCAAACAGTATATTTTTGTT
>NW_005260140.1:0-304 GCF_000412655.1 Myotis brandtii | reverse complement strand
GGGGACCGTGCCCTGGACACCTTGCGCAGGGTCCCAGCAGGCCTGGCTGTAGCTGGAGGCCCTGGGGTCTGCTGCTGAGAAGACTTGCAAGGGTTGGTGCTGAGAGAGGCTGCAGAAACCTGGGCCCCCGTGGTGCAGGGGAATGGCGAGGAGCACAGGGCCGGTGGAGAGCACAGTACCGGCTGGGAAGACAGGGCTGGTGGGGAGCACAGGGCCGGTTGGGAACACATGGCCGGCAGGAAGCAAAGGACCGGCTGGGAACACTGGCTCCTCAAGGCGCTCAGGTGTGGCAGGCAGCACAGGG
>NW_005260139.1:0-304 GCF_000412655.1 Myotis brandtii | reverse complement strand
GTGAGTCTGTTTCTATTTTGTTTGCTTATTTATTTTGATTACTAGATTCCATATATAAGTGAAATCATATACTAGTAGTATTTGTCTCTCTCAGATTGGCTTATTTCACTTAGCATAGTGCTCTCAAGGTCCATCCATGTTGGCACATAAAACCTATTTCTTTGCCTGTGGATTGCTCCCATGTGACAGAGGCCTAGTCTACCTTCAGGTGAGAGGATAATGGTTTTAAAAAGCACTTGACTGTGGGAAGGTTTTCACCTCCCAAGAGGTGGGGAGCAAAACTGAGTCAATGTACACTCATGGG
>NW_005260138.1:0-304 GCF_000412655.1 Myotis brandtii | reverse complement strand
AATTTTATACATCAAAGGACACTATCAACAGAGTGAAAAAAGAATGTAAAGTGGTGCTACCATTGTGGAAAACATTATGATGATGCCTCAAAAAATGAAATATATATAGTATGATCTAGCAATTCCACTCCTTTTGAATATATATATTCAAAAGATATGAAAGCAGGGACTGGAACAGATATTTGTACACTCATGTTCACAGTAGCATTATTTACAATAACCAAAAGTTGAAAGCATATGTAATAGAAAATTATTCACTCTTATAAAGGAAATTCTGATACATGCTGAAAATCAATGGAAAAAA
>NW_005260137.1:0-304 GCF_000412655.1 Myotis brandtii | reverse complement strand
GTCATAATAATCTGGCCACTCAGTGTATATAAAAGTCCTGTTGGTCATTAGCTTAGTTGCAACTGTGGTCAGAACGATAAAGCAAAGGATTGGAATCCTAGACACACATACCAATGGCATGCTTGAATAGATTCAAGAGTGAGTTATCAAGTCAGAAGAATGATTTGGGTCTGATATTTGGAATTTGCTGTTCCAGGGTGATGTCAATATTGCCTGAAGAATCAGCCCATCCAGCCCAGACACCATCATCCTGGGCTCAGGTCATCTACCTTGGAACGTGTGAGTGCTTAGCAGACTCCCCTCC
>NW_005260136.1:0-304 GCF_000412655.1 Myotis brandtii | reverse complement strand
GCTCGAGAGCAAAGACCAGCCAGGTGAGGTCTTCCTTATGTCCGACCTCAGGGCACAAATCAGGAGTGGAGGGTGGTTCTAGGAGAGACATGGAACTGGGGTGGGTCGTCCCATGGGGCAGAACAGGCACTGCCCCCCCCCCCCCCCGTGTCTGAGCTGCTTCTGCTGGCTCAGCCGGGCTAGGGGGCGTGTCCTGGGGGGTGTCCCAGGGTGGGATTCCCGCCAATGCTGGGCTTCCCGCACCTCTCTGTGTCCTAGAGTCCCCGTCAGTGAGGGACCCGAGCACGGGGCTCCCTTTGGGATC
>NW_005260135.1:0-304 GCF_000412655.1 Myotis brandtii | reverse complement strand
AAAAAATATGCAAAACACCTAATAAGCCCTAATAAGATGTTACTTTTATTTTATTTTAAATAATAACACTTCTTTTGAATGTTTTTATTCTATTCAGTAGCCTTTAACCATAGGAAATAAATCTGGAATTCCCAAAGACAAAACCCAATGAAAAGTGAAAAAATAATACTGAACTAGATTTTTCATGAAGGTCATGAAAAAGTGATTACCACTATGTTGATTTTGAGGTAAGAGACTGAAGAGTGGGCAATTTTAAAATAATTTTCCACGGGGCTGAGAGGAGAGGACCGTAAAGGGGGGGAAA
>NW_005260134.1:0-304 GCF_000412655.1 Myotis brandtii | reverse complement strand
CATTAGTCTTATAACCAGGTGACACTCCCTTTAATTCTGGATGATAGCATGGCTAGTTTAGGAGAACATATGTGTTTAGCCCATAAGTTTAGAAGATTGCACAGATCACCAGTAGTATCCAAGAGCACATTTTCTTGTGTCCTTATGTTTGGGGTGTTATATAAGGAAATCTGGATTATTATAGAGGGGAAACTGGTCCTGATACCTTCAGAAGTCCCTTCGAGCTCTTAGATTCCATGATTTTGTGAGTTTTAGTTTTATTTATTTTATTTTTATTTTTCAACTACAGTTGACATTCAATATT
>NW_005260133.1:0-304 GCF_000412655.1 Myotis brandtii | reverse complement strand
CTTCTGTTTCAGGCCCAGAAACCAACTTTCACTCCATTTCAATCAAGCCCTGGGCCATACTACCTCAAAGCTCGAAGATCTCCCTCTCATGGGACCTGGAGATGGGGGTCAGAGCCTCAGGCCAGGAACATTCCCTAGCCCTGGACCTTGACCCGGCTCTGCACACAGGGCCAGTACCAGCAGGAGCGGTCATATTAGGCCCAATGTTGTGATGCCCCTGCCACGTGGGCCAGTGCAGCCTGCTAGTCTTTAAGGGCTGGGACCTCTGCAGTGGGCCGGGAGCAAGGCCATCCCCCTCTGCTGT
>NW_005260132.1:0-304 GCF_000412655.1 Myotis brandtii | reverse complement strand
GCTGTAAAAGTGTATATACATTTTGGGGACACCCTGTAGAGTATAAAAGGGAAACTTCTCTTACATGGTTCAGACCCCAAAAATTCTGCTGAAAGAAACCCTCTTCAACACCTGGTCACAAGAGCAGGGGCATATCCTGCTGGTCTCCACTGGCGACAAGCACCCACGTTGGTGGTCTTGAGAAAGTGTCATTGGCAGGGCTATTTCTTTCTCTAGAAATGAGAGCAGGGAGGGTTTTTCATGGGAACAACTTGGATGGAAGAATGAAAGCAATACGTGGAGCAAAGGGGAATCTGGAAAGAAT
>NW_005260131.1:0-304 GCF_000412655.1 Myotis brandtii | reverse complement strand
ACTTAAGGCTGGCAATGCTACTAGCACGGACTTACTATATCACGTAGGAAACAGCGACGCCGCAGACCAAGGCCATGCTCAAGGCCGCACACGCGATGGTAACCACTCGAACAAGAGCACGTCGACGCGGACTCGGCACTAAAAGGGAGAGAGAAGACGTTCTCATCTAATTTCACTGTCGCTGTGCCTGTCAGTTATATAGTAGTTAGTCATACTGTTGTCACAAAGGGGAATGGGAGAGACAGTCAGAAATACCATCAAAAAACAGCATTTTAATCCGGCCAGCGTGGCTCAGTGGTTGAGC
>NW_005260130.1:0-304 GCF_000412655.1 Myotis brandtii | reverse complement strand
GAATATATGAAAATGTTGATTTCTTAGAGGTGTACTGTTTTTTAGAAGTATTTTTTTAAGGGGGTGATTTGTCTAGTACAGAGAAGTTTAGAACTGTTTATCTACCAAAATCAACTTAGCGGCTTTTCTATTTTCTCAATTGCTTTTCCCAGGCAGAAATAATTATCAGTTGCTTTCTTCTTTCTAGCCTTTTCACTCTTGTTTGAACACACAGGCCCTGTTATTTTTTCAGGTCTGCTTCCTACTAGATTTAAATTCTCTCAGGGCACCTGCATTTATTAACATAACAACACAAACATTATTC
>NW_005260129.1:0-304 GCF_000412655.1 Myotis brandtii | reverse complement strand
TTTTTTTTTTCTAATTTAGAGGAGAAAAAGTAGATCCTAACCACAATCCACTTATAAATTGGGATTGTGCGAGTAAAATAAATCCTGTAGTTAGCGGATGCAGAAATCCACTGACTCTCTGATACCTGTGGGTGATACTATGCCCAAATTTTCCCAAACTACTGGCTTTGTTAACAGTGTGGTTGGTGCCCCACACCCAGTGATCCTTCAGTGTTTACCATTTCGGGCATGCCTGCTCAATATCCCCTACTCATTGCCTGAGGGCTTTCTCTGACCACAGGAACCTACCGGGCTCCTCCTGGGC
>NW_005260128.1:0-304 GCF_000412655.1 Myotis brandtii | reverse complement strand
CTTTACAGAAAATTGTTATTTATCACCCCACATCCATGTAGCCATGCCTGCAATCCTCTTGCCCACACCCCAACCCATCACTACCTCCACCTCTGACCTTGCCTCTTGGCCAGTGGCTTGGAGCTGCCCTCTTCACCACCACCATCACCACACTGCCACACTGCTGTACTGAGGATGAGAAATCAACGTTGGTGCCTGTGGACGGTGTCTGTAGAGACTCAGGCTTCCTCTGAAGCTGCCTAACAATGCACGGGTGTTCATGTCCTAAGAGTAGAACTGCCAGTAAAATACAGGACACTTAGTT
>NW_005260127.1:0-304 GCF_000412655.1 Myotis brandtii | reverse complement strand
TGTTGACTCAGTTATTTAGAGGGAGCCATTGGTCCTGACTTCAGAGTCAAAGGCAAGACCATGACTGCATATTGAGGATGCACAAAGTGGGGGCAAGATCCACATACACGGGAGGAAGAGAACTGAGGGAAGTCCTCTGCACTCCATCCAGCTGACTCTTTAAACAGGCAGATGAGTCACAGAAATTATGGTCTCGCTTGCTGGTTGTCAACAAAGTCCAGAAGGTTCATTTGTTTCCATAATGGCAAATCAGTTCACAGATGATATGTGTGCAGATGGTGGTTGTCTGGCAAGGTGATCAGCA
>NW_005260126.1:0-304 GCF_000412655.1 Myotis brandtii | reverse complement strand
GCGACCCACAGGTTGAGAACCGCTGATCTAAATGCTGCTCAAATCTAGTGTCAAATACAATATCAGCCTTCAGGTGTTATGAAAATAGAAGATTTGGCTTTGTTATTAATTCTTTTCACTATAGCTTTGTATTTAAATTTTGATTCATCACAAATATTTAATAATATTTTCCAAATTTTCAGTAGCCTTGAATGAACATTTTGAGACCCAGTACTAAAGTTACTTGCTCTATGCCATGTGGTTAATTATTTAAAATACCAGAGGCCCGGTGCACGGCCTGGTCACCCCACGCAGCCTGCTTGTT
>NW_005260125.1:0-304 GCF_000412655.1 Myotis brandtii | reverse complement strand
CAAAGAAATCAGCATGCAAACAGTCCTCTCTGGCTAGTGACAATACTTTTCTTGTCGATTCATCCAACTTCACAGTTGCCTGTGCAGATTGACAAGGGTGCAAGCATGACTCAAGTGATGACATGCATTCTGGCTTTCCTGACCAATTCTGGAACCTTCCCCAGGTTCTGGCCAAGGCTTCCTGGTGCCGCAGCAACTGGAGTCTGCTGGTGCCTTTTGCTGCAGGCAGCAAACCCAGCTGGACTGTAACCTTCTTGTGGGGTGTGAACCGAGTAGGGTGGGGAATTGCCTGCCCTCTCCCTCT
>NW_005260124.1:0-304 GCF_000412655.1 Myotis brandtii | reverse complement strand
TCCCCCCAGCCCCCCAGCCCACCCCCATAGGAGGGGAGAGCCCCTGAAAGGCAGGTAATTAGCAGAAGGTGCTGCTCTGTTCTCTGCAGACCACCAACAGACTGAAGAGCCCTGAACACCCCCCCACATCAGAGGGCCTCGCCTGCCCGCTGAGCGGGGTGGCCCCCTCCCCTGCGCATTAGCAGCTCCTGCTGGGCTTCCCCACACAATGCCTCTCAGGGCACAGGACTTAGCACAGCTCAGGCCTGAGGGGCACACAAAGCATCTGGCACAGCTGGCTGGCGGGGCAAGCACCACACTGGGC
>NW_005260123.1:0-304 GCF_000412655.1 Myotis brandtii | reverse complement strand
AGGGGGGAAATCATCAGGACTCAAAGAGAAGAATAAGCCAAAGATATGGTCAGGCCATTCAAAAAGAAGAAATAATCCTCAAATTCACATAGGGAAAAAAATTTCCATCTTTAGTAACCTGAGATGCCAATTTTAAGAGACTAGAGGTACCATTTTTTTTATCTCTAAGTTACTGGAAATGCCAAGCAGTGCTATCACATAATGCTGTACAGAGCAGGTGCAGCTGGTTCCCACGGAAACCGAGGATGGCGGTGTCAACTGGAACACGTTTACACTTCAGAGCCTCTTCAGATTTCCACAAATA
>NW_005260122.1:0-304 GCF_000412655.1 Myotis brandtii | reverse complement strand
CCCTCCCTGACATACTAACTGAGACTCGGTCATTTAAGCAGCTCATCTGGATGTTCAAGGTTTCACTGACCCTAATTGGGAATGAGCATGCTAAAGGGAAATAAAGCGCCTGAAATTCGATTGTCTCCCACCCAGACCTCCTCATAGGCTGCAACAAATGGAGGAAGGGGAATGATGACAGCAGTTAAGAAAATAAAAGGGTGGGGAGGTCATCAAGAGAGCACAAGGGGGCAGATGATAAAAATAAAATTCTGAAGGACACAAACGCGCTCTAATAAACACGCTGGCCATTATGAACCAGAAA
>NW_005260121.1:0-304 GCF_000412655.1 Myotis brandtii | reverse complement strand
GCCCCCCCCCCCCCCAGCACACAGCTTCTGGTCCCTCAGGGAACAGGCAGGGCGGGCTCCTGGCACCCCCTCCGCAGCCTGCCAGCCCCTGAGGATTGGGACAGACTCTGGCAGGACTTCCAGGCCGAGGGCTGTGGGAGAGAAGGGGTGGGCTCAGTCCTGGGGCCTCCCCAGGGATTTGCTCTCTTTCTTCTCCCCCCCCTCCCCCACCCCCCTGCCCTCTCCCTGCAATTTTCTTCCCGGAGGTGGAGGGAAGGAACCGGCGCGGATGATGGATTGAAAGGGGGCAGCTGGGGTCAGGGGA
>NW_005260120.1:0-304 GCF_000412655.1 Myotis brandtii | reverse complement strand
TTAGCTATATGCATATATGTAAAATAACTTCAGAAAAAGATGCATACAAAACTGCTAAGAGCATTTTCCTATTGTGTAGCACTGGATTAACAAAAACAGAGGTTTTATTTCTTATTGTGTTTTTCAGTATTTTTGTATACAATTACTTCAATTGTATACAAATGAGTGTCAAAGGGGACAACTCTATAAAATTTGCTAACACAGAATTAAATGAATTGACACAAAATAATTCATTAAACTAGGAAGGGATTCCAAATGCAACTAATGTAAATTACAAATCATGGTTCAGTAAGTCATGTTTGTT
>NW_005260119.1:0-304 GCF_000412655.1 Myotis brandtii | reverse complement strand
AATTTCAGCTGTTGAGAGGCTTCTGGTACTAAAGGAAATTTGAAAATCATTGAGTTAAATGTCCTGCGAGTTTATTCTAGTTCTAAGATTTTATGTCTCTGAGGAGCATTGTCCTCAACCCACGAGACAATAAGAAAATGCCAGAGCACGGCCAAACACCACAGCTCTCCACAGAAAAGCAGCTCCGTTCTGAGGAGGAGCCCTCGGAACAGGCAGGAGACAGGCAGGCGGCGTCCCAGCTCCCCACCAACTGGCTGGGTGACCTCAGGTGTGACCATTAGCACCTCTGCCCACACTGGGGATT
>NW_005260118.1:0-304 GCF_000412655.1 Myotis brandtii | reverse complement strand
TTCTCCAAGTAGATGAGATTGGGCAGCAGGTAAAGGGACAGGGAGGCCAAAGCAGGCCCTCTTGACTCCATAAATACCTGGACACAAAGGTTCTGCCTGGAGAGATACCTGGACATAGGTGCAATGAGCCTGCAAGCGTGTTCCTGTCCCTTCTGCGCCTGGAGGAGATCTGAGGCTGCCACAAGGCTTCCTACTTGCAGCTGTGGGTAGCAAAGGCACCCAGGTCAGAGAAACAAGTCAGTAGCCAGTAATACCAGCACATCAGGAGGGCCCATCTTCTCTCTGCCTTCCTTTTTTTTTTTTT
>NW_005260117.1:0-304 GCF_000412655.1 Myotis brandtii | reverse complement strand
TACTGTGCCTTGGAATAACGGCATGTTGAGAGCACAAACACAAAAACAAAAAACAAAACGAGTTTTGTTGGAGGGAAGCACTCAAATATCTGTTTAAAGTACCAGCAATCAGAATTCCCATCCAAAGCAAATATAGCTCAAAAAGCTATAGTTTCGATTTCTTGGTAAAAGAAAGTATCCTATACAATTGTGAAAAACCTTCATTATCTGCTTTGTTTTACAGTGAAATCTTGTTTCATTAGTCCTTCATTATGCTGCACAATGGGATAAGCTTATCAATTTACTTTTTATTTGCTTTCTTTTT
>NW_005260116.1:0-304 GCF_000412655.1 Myotis brandtii | reverse complement strand
GTCAGTGCACATCATAGCAACTGGTCAACCAGTCATTAGGCTTTTATATATATAGATTCCCCATGCTGCAATCTGCATCTCTATGGCTATTCTGCAACTTCCAATTTGTACTGCTTAATCCCTTTATTCTTTTCACCCATCCCTCTAATACTCTGATCCATGTCAATCTGTTCTCTGTATCTATGAGTCTGTTTCTGCTTTTTTGCTTATTTTTCTCATTAAAATCATATAGCATTTGTCATTCTATGACTACCTTATTTCACCTAATATAATACCCTTAGGTCCATTCATGCTGTTGCAAAAG
>NW_005260115.1:0-304 GCF_000412655.1 Myotis brandtii | reverse complement strand
GATGTTTCTCTCTCTCTCTCTCCCTCTCCCTCTCTGATATCAATAAAATACAAAAAAAACCCAGAAATGTATCCTCTAACAGTTTAGAGGCTACAAATCCCAAATCAAGGTGTCAGCAGGGCTCCCCGTGAAGGTTGTGGGGAGTCTTTCCTCCCTCTTCCAGCTCCTGGTGGCCACCCTCAGGCCCTGGTGCTCCTGGCCTGAGTCTCACATGCCTTCCCTCTGTGTGTCCCATTTCATTATCGCACACCTAATCCAGTACTTTATATCCCCACTAGAGACCTGGTGCACGGATTTGTGCAAG
>NW_005260114.1:0-304 GCF_000412655.1 Myotis brandtii | reverse complement strand
TTTTTATTGCTTCTGTTTTATATTTGATACAGCATATAAAGGGAAAAATAAACTTTATTTTTAAATTATTTTTAGGGTACTCAATGTAATGATTTAGTATATATGCATAGTGAAATGATTATCATGATCCAGTTAATTAACTCATCCATCATCTGACATATTTATCTTTTTTTTTTGTGTGTGAGGTGAGAACATTTAAGCTCTACTCTCTCAGCAGATTTCAAGTACAGTTGATTCTTGAACAACTCGGGGGTTAGGGAAACCAACCAACTTGCAGTAAAAAATCCACATATTACTCTTGACT
>NW_005260113.1:0-304 GCF_000412655.1 Myotis brandtii | reverse complement strand
AAAAAAATCAATGTCCACTTACTTTGGAGGATAAGACATAAATTCTAAAATAATAAAGGGCATATCATAGTTTTAAAGGCTAATTCATAATTGAAATTAGTTTTTTCATAACTTGTCTTCACTCACATTAACATGATACAGAGTTTTATATTTTAATCCACTCATTCATTGTTCATTTATCAGATACTGTTGACTGCCAATTATGTGCTGTAGGGAATAAAAACCAAATAAACAAAGATATGTGCATTAAAGACTTCAGAGAAGCATGAAGATATAAAGAGATAGTATCACACTAATCTAATAA
>NW_005260112.1:0-304 GCF_000412655.1 Myotis brandtii | reverse complement strand
CAGAAGTTTTAATCCTGGTGCTGACAAGTTGCCTAACACATCCCTCTCCATTTGTTCACCTGTACAAATGGTTGAAGTAATTTCTACCTTACACTGCTGCAAGACTAGAGGTGATGTTTGAAAAGTTCCTCACATGATACCTGGCATGTAGTAGGAACTCAGGGAAAAAGAATTATCATTTATTACCTTTGACATTGATGCACATACACTCATACCCCTGCACCTTCTGTACATGGACGGGCAACATGTTAGTGGCCTATACTGAATAATGATAGTCATGTTTGGAGGGATTATGTTATTTTTT
>NW_005260111.1:0-304 GCF_000412655.1 Myotis brandtii | reverse complement strand
TAACATTCTCAAGCAAATTATAGTCAACCACTCACTTTCATGTCCTAACATTATAGGAACTTGTATTTAATGACTTGGCAACAATAAGTTGTGCATAATTTAAAACCCTGACTTGATTGACTTTTCCATCTGAAAATTATGTTGTTGTTTTCTTCAGCTTTTATGAGGTGTAGTTTACAAATAAAATTGTAATGTGCTAATTTACTATTTCATTTTCAGCGTCTGCCAATGTTCATCTTAGGGTCTATAAACTAGTGGTACTGATGTTTATACATATATAAATGTAGTACAAAATGTGTAAGCA
>NW_005260110.1:0-304 GCF_000412655.1 Myotis brandtii | reverse complement strand
GGGGGGTTGGGGTGGAGGGGTTGAGCAAAAGAAAAAAGGGGGGAAAAAGACGTGCTCATCCCTTTAAAACAGTACACCTGCATGAATTATTTAGCATGTGACATCGCATGGAAAGCCATGCTAATAAAATATAGTCACAGAATAAATGACTTGTTTTGAAAATAAGTGCAGGCGTTGCCACATTTATTTTTAGTGAAGTACTAGCTTTGCCTTTGCATTAATGCAGCAAAGCCTCCACGTGTTCTGTGACAAAATCCTGTTCAGTTGTTACTATCTCTGAAGGATATGCTCGAATGGTATTGTT
>NW_005260109.1:0-304 GCF_000412655.1 Myotis brandtii | reverse complement strand
TTTTATAAGCAATGAACTTGGCCAGGTCAGGGAATTAAGTGATAGAGAGACATAGTTCGAACTGTAGCTGGGAAGACAAGAGGAAAATAGAAGCATGCAATTTACAGAAAACCCCAGCAGATCCGTGGCGGATGCTTTGGAGTCAGGCATCGGGAACTCTTACGGAAGCTGTGGTGGGCCAGATCCTGCATAAGTCCTGGCGGACAGTGGCGAGCAAGTGAGTTTTTCTTTACAAATAAAAATTATTATAGGATGGTAAGAAAATATTGTTAAGGAAGAGGTGAAAGTTGAGCTGAATTTTGAA
>NW_005260108.1:0-304 GCF_000412655.1 Myotis brandtii | reverse complement strand
CCTTCCTGTCTGGGGAACGCCTCCGCCAGCACAGTGGCCAGGCCAGTCGGCCAGCTCTCTGGGTCCCCAGGTGGAAAGCTGAGGAGTAAGCTTTTTGCCTCTGGTTCGAGGTACGAGGAGCCCCACAGTGAGGAGCACCCACGCATCGGGGTGTCTCTCTGGAGTCGTGAGCCCCCGGGGGCGGCCAGGCCCGGGAAATGGGACTGGTCCACACGAGACGTGCTGACGTGTGAGGCCACACTGACTCAGCCTTGTCACTGGAACCTTCCTATTGTCACTCATTGAAATGGCATTTTGGACACAT
>NW_005260107.1:0-304 GCF_000412655.1 Myotis brandtii | reverse complement strand
CAGCCTCCGGAGCTGTGAGCAATACATTTCTGTTGTTGATAAGCCACCATCTCATGGTATTTAGTTACAGCAGCCCAGAGGGACCACACCAAGACAGATGGCCATTTTCTCCAGGGCCTCTTTTATGGGGCATTAATCCCCTTCACCAGGGCTCCACCCTCATCATCTACTCACCTCCCCAAGGGCCTCACCTCCAAATACCAGATGAGGGATTAGGTGTTGACATATGAATTTGGGAGTGGGGAGAACACAAACATTGGGTCCATAGCAATGTGCAAGGAGTATTTTTATTTCCCTTGTGCT
This sequence comes from Myotis brandtii, assembly GCF_000412655.1. Taxonomy (NCBI): domain Eukaryota; kingdom Metazoa; phylum Chordata; class Mammalia; order Chiroptera; family Vespertilionidae; genus Myotis; species Myotis brandtii. The sequence goes on along the minus strand of NW_005260107.1, from coordinate 1 downwards.
C
>NW_005260106.1:0-304 GCF_000412655.1 Myotis brandtii | reverse complement strand
AAAAAATCACTCAGTAATAAATACCCACCCTTGTTTCAGAGTCCTTTGGTTGCTTTTATGTGCTTTCAGGATCTCCCCCACCCTGAGAGTTTATAGTTCTTATCTAATAATATTTACCTGATAAAAGCTACTCCCTGATTATCACCAGTTGGAATTACCTGCCAGTGTTTTACTGTGTATGATCATTTTAAGATACATTTAAGTATGGTTTCCATCTATGGCACATCTTAAAGGGGAATGACAATTTTAAAACACAAGTGGAAGAATAAGAGTAGTTTGAGTGGGGGGTCAGGGGATATCTTCA
>NW_005260105.1:0-304 GCF_000412655.1 Myotis brandtii | reverse complement strand
TTCTTTATTATCCATAAATGAGTGAGTTCATGTGGTAAATTTTTAAATGGACAAAACACTTAGAACATGCACTTCATAAAGATATCTCCATATGGCTATATCTCTCTAGGCTGAATAAAGTTTGAGACATGAGAGCCCTGGCAATGAGTAATAAATAATCTGACTACTTAAATTAACCCAGTGTTTCCAATTTTATTTATATAAACAATTCTTTTATCAAAGGGCAGCTATTCATATCTTCAGGAAGTTTGGGAAACACCTTTTCTCTTCCTCTAGTACAGTGGTTCTCAACCTTCTGGCCCTT
>NW_005260104.1:0-304 GCF_000412655.1 Myotis brandtii | reverse complement strand
GGCCGCAGAGGTTTCGCTCTGGCGGGCTGAGCGGAGCGCTTTCCCAAGGCTTCCTCGGGCCGGCTCTTGGCGTAGCTTCCGCCGAGGTCCCTGACCAGGTGTTCCTCGCCTGCCCGGCTTTATTTATTTTCCCTGATTAAGCACCGTGTGTTCCAGCTGCTTTCCGAGCCTGGTTTTGATGGGATTTCCTGGGTTTCAAACAGCTCCTAATCCTCTGTGACAGCCCCTCAGCGTTCCAAAGGCAGCGATGAGATCAGTCTGGGAGCGATGCAGTGGTTTGGGGGGAGGCTCGCTTTCCGGGGGG
>NW_005260103.1:0-304 GCF_000412655.1 Myotis brandtii | reverse complement strand
CCACTCCAGGACTTCTTCAACTTGTAAAACTAAACCTCTGCACCCATTGAAAACCGCTCCCTTTTACCCCTCCCCCAGCCCCTGGCAACCGCCATTCTCCGGCCCGTCTCTATGAATTTGACGACTCTCAGGACCTCAAGTCAGTGGGATCGTAACAGTGTTTGTCTTATTGTAACTGGCTCATTTCACTTAGCATCATGTATTGTTTAATTACCTTTTTACATATAACTTTAATGGTTCTAAGCACCCGAATTCCAATGGGTGTGCGTGTGTGTGTGGGGGGGGGGGGGTTCCCATCACCGAG
>NW_005260102.1:0-304 GCF_000412655.1 Myotis brandtii | reverse complement strand
ACAGGTTAAAGAAGAAAAATGCTATATTTATGAATATCCACAAACTAAGAATAGTGGGGGAACTTCCTCACCTTGATAAAAAAAAAACAAAAAAAAAACCTAAAAAATACCCTGCAGTTACCATCATACATACTTTTAAGGAACTAGAGGCTTTCTCATTAAGATCAGGTATTAGGCAAGGATGTTCCCTCTCACCAAATCCTGACAAGGTTGTAGAACAACAGAAACTCTCATCCATTGCTGGTGTGAATGTGAAATGTTACAGGTCCTTTAGAAGCCTTTAAGACTATATAGTACTTATGAC
>NW_005260101.1:0-304 GCF_000412655.1 Myotis brandtii | reverse complement strand
AAAAATTGGTTAAGATAGAAAATTTTACTTTAGGTATATGTTACCACAATAAAAAATTAAATTGCCACTTCAAATATTCCAACCAGAAATTTTTCAAAAAGCTATTTGAAAGATGTTTTGCCAAGAGTTAAAAAACAGTCTGTAGTTTGGCCTGAGTCAAGTTAACACTGAAGCTGCACCTAACTGCCAGGGGCTGCCCACCTCCCGTCTTGCTTTCCCTGTCCAATGAAGCCAGTGCCATATGATGGGGCTAACCAAAAACTGTCCCAGCCCAGCCAGTGTGGCTCAGCAGTTGAGCATCAAC
>NW_005260100.1:0-304 GCF_000412655.1 Myotis brandtii | reverse complement strand
GGTGGGTGTTGGGGTGAAACGGGGGTGCCCTGTGCCCCCAGTGCCCACGCAGGCCTGTTTAGGAAGGACACAGGAGAGGGAGCTCACCTCACGTGGCTGAGTTTTGGGGTCACACAAGGGCGCAGTAGGAATTTCAGAATCCCAGTTCTAGGGCCTCCCCTGAGGGGAGTAAACCCAAATCGCTGGGTGCACTGTGGGTTTGGGGGTTTGGAAACACTTGGTCTTCACTTTAGTCTAAAAACGTAAACAATTGGATTTTAAAAGACGGGGTGTGTCCTGGCCGGTGGCGCTTTTGGTCGGAGCA
>NW_005260099.1:0-304 GCF_000412655.1 Myotis brandtii | reverse complement strand
GGTGAGTCCACTTCCTGAGCACAAGGCTGGGCCTGTATTTCTAAACCAAAACCCGGAGTCCCTGTCCCTGCAGAACACGGCCCCGGTATCGGGTCCGAGCGTGAAGATCCTGTGCCCTGGAAAGGTAGTCTCACTGAGATCGGGATCTGTTTGACGTGCCCGCCGCTGAAGGAGGGTGCTGGCAGCAACCTGGCAGTTCCACTGCTGGCCCGGCAGGCGCCTTAACGCAGGGATTGGAAAAGGGAGAAGAGGAAAACGTGGAATGGAAAACACCAGGGTCACGACCTTCAAGATGTTAGAGGTC
>NW_005260098.1:0-304 GCF_000412655.1 Myotis brandtii | reverse complement strand
CATTCCTTTTCCACTCAAACCATATTGGCAATGGAATCATAGCTGAGCCAGGCTTCTCTTTATGCAAATATTCTGACAAGTCAATGACAGACCAAGGGAAGATAGAATTGGCCTGTCAACATTCTGAGACCCCTTCTAAAGGATGGAGGCATTGGGCATCATGGTGGCTGACATTACGGAAGGAGAAATCACCAACCTGCGTGGCTACAACGGGAATCACACACCAATACCAAGAAGTAGTCTTAGCAATGAGTGAAATAAACAAATACAAACAGTGAATCCGAATCTGATGGAGACTCCCATT
>NW_005260097.1:0-304 GCF_000412655.1 Myotis brandtii | reverse complement strand
GGTGTTTGATGCTTTCTGAATAATTCCCTTTCTGATTATTTGTGCAAAGCTATTTTCTTTGCTTGTAAGTAGGATCCCAAACTGATAAATACTTTTCAAGAATCCCTTGCCCTGAATCCATAGTTTACCATAATATGAACACCTGGAAGAGTAATTAAGTGATCAACTTAAAGTCAAGGATAATTCATCCTGCCTATTTCTGGTAAGGGTAAAAGTAGTAAGAACTACAGTAATCTTTACTTTCAAGCAACCAACTTCATTTATCCATCGGAATCACAATTAGAATTTAAACTGAGCAGGGGAA
>NW_005260096.1:0-304 GCF_000412655.1 Myotis brandtii | reverse complement strand
CGGGCCCTGGGGCACCGAGGGGTCAGGGAGATGGCCCAGGGCGACACACCCACCATGTCACAGCGTGATCCCCGAGCCAGCCTGCGGGCGGCCACGGTGTCCCTGTATGAGGAATGTGTGTGTCTCGCCGGGTGTGTCTGTGGCAGGAACATAGATGGGAGATGGCCCAAGCCCCAGCCCTATGCTCCTCCGCCTCCTCTCACCAGAGTGGGTTGGCCGGACCCCAGCTTTCAGGACAGAGAGGGGGGCTCTGGGAGCTGGGTCTCGCACCCCCAATTCTCAGGGATTCGGCCTCTGAAGGGTG
>NW_005260095.1:0-304 GCF_000412655.1 Myotis brandtii | reverse complement strand
CCTTTGTAATGACAAAGTCTGTCTGCATTTAAATAACATCTATGCTCCTTTTGGGGAGTGCACAGAAATAACCAGGGTCTGTTTCAGTAAAACACTAAATCTGCATCACTCAAACTGGTGTCTCTGGTGGTTCATTGGAAGCTTCCTGAATGCTTCTCGCTTCTCAAAAACAAAACACAACATTGCATGCCTGTGATTTCTCCAGCTCTCCCTAGAATATCAGGTAGTTCTGAATTACTAAATGATAACCTCAAAATAACCAAATAGTTTTCAAATCTTTGACAGTTTTTCCTTACTATATGTA
>NW_005260094.1:0-304 GCF_000412655.1 Myotis brandtii | reverse complement strand
CGCTCTATCCACTGAGCCAAACCGGTCAGGGCGCAAGGAAGTGCCTTTTGGTTAAGGATCACCCTGATGGTTTGCAGAAAGTGTAAACAATCCTTTACACGGAACTGCAATGTCCTCCCTGAAATTTCTTCCTGCGGATCCCTTCTCTGCTTTCTGGAGTGCAGTAGATGGTACTAACTCCCTCCGACACAGGACTGGCTTGTACCGTTAGATACAGCCGAGTTCATGATTTATGGAGAGTCCTCAGCAAGTAGCCAAGATCAAAAGGCAGGCCCTGACCGGTTTGGCTCAGTGGATAGAGCGT
>NW_005260093.1:0-304 GCF_000412655.1 Myotis brandtii | reverse complement strand
TCCCAGACTGTGAGAGGGGGCAGGCCGGGTTGAGGGAGCCCCCGTCCAGTGCATTAATTTTCATGCACCGGTCCTCTATTTAGAATAAGATACATGAGTGAGAAGAGATATATTTATAAAAACAGCAAAACTATAAGATGTGTAGCAGTAAAACAAACAAATGGGCAAGACTTTTGTGCAGAAATCTGTAAAACGTTCATGAAAGTTATTAACAAAACCTAAATATATGAAATGGCATACCACCATACCATGTTCATAGACACAATATATATTAAAAATATCGCCCTAGCTGGTTTGGCTCAGT
>NW_005260092.1:0-304 GCF_000412655.1 Myotis brandtii | reverse complement strand
TTGTCTCAATGTGCAGACCTGAAAACCTTCACCCTCTCAAAGTCTCATCTAAATGTTTCTGGAGATCCTCAGGAACATGTCACACGAACACGTGAATTGTCTTTTCTGGATTTTCTGCCCTGCTCCTCTGTTTTATTGCAGCCCCCAGTTCTAGAACCTCACCTTGTCACTGCTGCTAGTGCCTCCTTGACCTTCGGTGGTGCTGCCTCCCACTTCTTTCTTGCAGCAAAATTGTTTTATTCAGAGGAGAGGGAAAGGTCTCAGTTTTCCACACTGTGTGGCCATTTGTGAAGTGGGCACTGGT
>NW_005260091.1:0-304 GCF_000412655.1 Myotis brandtii | reverse complement strand
CCCCTACTGGGGATTGGGATCACAACCCTGGCAAGTGACTGGGCTGGAAATTGAACCAATGATCTCTTGGCTCATGGGTCAATGCTCAGCCACTGAACAACACTGGCTGGTACTATCTGAAACTGGTATAATCTAAATAATTTCTGTGGATTGTATAAGTCTCAATTGTTATGTAAAATAAATTTTATGTAAAAAATTTATGTAAAGCATTGCTATGTAAAATATCGTGTAAACATTGTTATGTAAAATATTACCATTGGAAGAGGCTGGGGGAAGTTTGCAGGGCACCTCACTGCAATTTTTT
>NW_005260090.1:0-304 GCF_000412655.1 Myotis brandtii | reverse complement strand
AGCTGCCTGACTGTGAACTTGGATTTGCATAGAGGAGGGCAGCACCATGGAAAAGTTTCCACAATTGAATTCTGAGTTTTCTGATGGACTCGAGGTCTCCACCAGAGTCAGACTGGGGCTCTACATAATAGGTCGCCTGAGATAAACTCAGAATTCCAGAAGAGTCTTGGCCAATCAGGTGCAGCTGGGTAGCTGGGCCTGGATATTGGGGAGGGATTAGTAGTTCCATGGACAGGTTGAAGCTGTGTTTGACCATCCCCAATATAGGGTCTTCCCGTCTCCATGCCCCTCCCTTTACATTCAA
>NW_005260089.1:0-304 GCF_000412655.1 Myotis brandtii | reverse complement strand
CCCCTCATTTCCAGGAAACTGCTGAGAGTAGGTGTGTAAAATGTTCAAATAGGAACTGCGTATTGAACAAGAGCTCCTCTGAATATTGTTCCAGAACCCAGATCAGTGGAGTGACTGTTGAGAGGCCTAGCCTCAGCCCTCAAACCCAGAACAGACTCTCAGCCCCACCCCTTCCTTATTAAGGAAAGGGGCTCAGGCAAGTCCCATACCTGTCAGCAGGTGCACTCTTCCAACCACCTAAAGCTGTACGTGCCAGACAGCCTTCCTGAATTTAAATAGTGCCTTGCTTCGGGGATTTTTCCAT
>NW_005260088.1:0-304 GCF_000412655.1 Myotis brandtii | reverse complement strand
TCATTGTACACTTGGTTTTAAATTATAATACACAAGTCATGAAAATATTATCAATGCAGTCACGTCATTATAGTGAGTAATTTTGTCACACACACTCTAAATAACAGTAAATATCCTGCTAATTCTAAGTTACAGACGTCATTGCAAGAGAAGCCCGCGGGGCTTAGCAGCTGTGGCTGCCAGAGAGCCAGCCATGTAAATGTTAAAGTCCCGCAGCCTGCGAGGTGCCCAGCTCCGAGGGCCCGGAGCCTGCGCTTCCCGCTCTGGTGTCCCCCTTAGGGCACCTGAGGGTAGACTTCCGCCC
>NW_005260087.1:0-304 GCF_000412655.1 Myotis brandtii | reverse complement strand
GATGGAGGCACAGTAACGTGGAAAGAAACAGCTTGTTGATTGAAGTGAGAAGTAAAAGCAGCAGCCAGCGCCTCGCTTGAGGCTATTCACCAGTCAAAGCCCTGGCAGGGGCAGGGAGAGGTCAGGTGGCCAGTGCTCATTTCTCATCCACTGCGAGTGGCCACAGGGGACCTCCTCATTCGGCTCCTTGGCTGAACGTAGTCCGTGCTCACACGTCTTTAAGTGAAAATGCACTTGCTTTAAGGGTCTCTTGACTCGCACCTGGGTTGTGCAGCATCAGCTTAGAGGTGGAGGGAAATAGTAA
>NW_005260086.1:0-304 GCF_000412655.1 Myotis brandtii | reverse complement strand
TAATTGTTTCGATTGAGTCTTTCTTGTGGGACAACAGTTTATTTAGGCTGTTGTCTGTGTGGAAGGCTGTTCGAATATTGTGGTCTGCTAGTATGCGTCTGATAGTTTCTGAAGTGTTTTTACGATAAGGTATCACGACCGTTGGCTTGTTTTGGCTGTTGGCCGATTCTTTATCTAATCTTTTCTCTTTCATGCTGCGTTTGATGAGGTGCTTAGGGTATCCATTTTCCATTAAAACCGATGTAAGTCTCTTAAGTTCTTCTTTCTCCTGTTCATTGGAATGTTGGCAAATTTTTCTAATTCT
>NW_005260085.1:0-304 GCF_000412655.1 Myotis brandtii | reverse complement strand
GGATGGCAAGGCTGAGTGAGGTACGAGCTAGCTGGCAGCCAAGAAATGGAAGCAAGGATTAGAATCTGCATCTCAACGAACTCTGTAAACCAAAAATAAAGTAAAATATGAGAATATGGTAAATATGGTAGCCTAACACTTTTTTTTATGGTTGTCTAAGAGAAATACATTTTTCTGTAGGTTGAGGGGATGGAACCATTGGAGAAGGAGAAACTAAATGTACAAGGAAAAGAAAATGTTTAATCAAGAAAATTCCTAGGGCACATAGGAAATGAAGGAAGCAAGGTCACAAGTAGAGAGTTAG
>NW_005260084.1:0-304 GCF_000412655.1 Myotis brandtii | reverse complement strand
CAGTTTTCCTGATGAGCTTAACATTCAACGTATCCAGATGCTTCCTTAGGCTAATTAGGACCAGATAGGCCTGGGGAAATGAAGAGGTTGGTTGGGGTAGAATGGGAGCCTCGCTTCTGAGCTGCCTCAGAGTGATGAAGCTTAATGGTGAGGCCCTGGCATGGGGAGTAGCCCATCAATGGTTGGCCAGTTGGTTTCACTTGTCAGACAGCAGGACAGAGGGTGTAGATATATTCTGCCTGTGGTTACCCTCAGTTGCTTTGTAACCATGGCCACGATCTACATTTCTTTTTAATATATATAT
>NW_005260083.1:0-304 GCF_000412655.1 Myotis brandtii | reverse complement strand
GAGGAATCACCGGTGGTCTTTTTGTGGAGTGACGGGGTAGAAGCCAGATGGCAAGGGATGAAAAAGAGAACTGGTGGAGAGCACCGGTTTAAACACTTTTGGCAGAAGGGGAGATGGGGGTAGAGGCAAAGGCACTGTGGCTAAGAGTGTGGGGCCAAGTGAGGGTTGCTTCAATGTGCTGTGCACCGGAGCGGAAGGGGCAGGTACTGGCACCAGCAAAGGCCGAGGACAGGGAGCCGTTGGGGAAGCTGAGACAGAAGATGCTGGTGGGAAAGTATTTATACTCCTCGTGTCAGGCATCTTT
>NW_005260082.1:0-304 GCF_000412655.1 Myotis brandtii | reverse complement strand
GCCTCCAAAAGGTGTCTACTCATAATCCCCAGCACCTGTGAACGTTTTGACAAAAGGGACTTTGGAGATATTTTTAAATTCAGGATCTTGAGATGGGGAGATTATGTCGGATTATACCATAGGCCCAATATAATCAAAATGGTCCTTCTAAGAAGGAGGCAGGAAGATTAAAGGTAGGTGATATGACAACAGAAACAGAGATTGAACTGATGTGGACATGAGCCAAGGAATGCTAGCAGCCTCTGGAAGCTGGAAGAGGTAAAGAATGGATCCTCCCTAGAGCTCTTGAAACTAACCTGCCCAC
>NW_005260081.1:0-304 GCF_000412655.1 Myotis brandtii | reverse complement strand
CAGGGCTGATCAGGGCCAGGCCGATCAGGGCCGGGCCAATCGGGGCCTGAAGGCCCGGCGGGGTCAGGAGAGGAGGCGTCAGTTGCCGGGCCAAGCGTGGAAGGAATGGATGTGGGATGCCGATGCTGCCATTGTCATCACCCTGCCTCCAGCAGCTCCTCACCTTCTCCTTCTGCCTTCCCTTGCCACTGTGCTGTCACTGTGGAGGGTGGGCAGCAGGCAAATCGGGGCCTGCTGGCCAGGGGGAGGGACCATGGTAGATTGGCCACTGGGGGAGGTTGGCTGTGGGAGTGCACTGACCACC
>NW_005260080.1:0-304 GCF_000412655.1 Myotis brandtii | reverse complement strand
GCTTTATCACTTATACGTCACATTCACACACTCAATCGCAAGGGAGCCTTATCACCCTTCTATGCACTGGGGGGCGTTGTAGGTGAGGGAATTGGCTCTCGAAGAGTTAACGGATTTCCCCAGATCACAGGCTAGCAACTGGGAGTCAAGACTCAGCTCATTTTTCCTGTATCAGCTTCGTTTTGCTATGTTACATTGCCTTTTCCATAAATGATACAAACAACTATTGTTTCTGGAGCAAAAGCTTCCTCCCAGACACCATTCAGGGTTTTCCTTGGCTTCTCCCATTTAACCCTCACAGCAA
>NW_005260079.1:0-304 GCF_000412655.1 Myotis brandtii | reverse complement strand
GGTCACCAGACCTAGATCTTTTCTGCTTATACAAACCTTAGTTCACTCTTCATCTACTTCATCTCTTGAGACTCCATGATCAATTAACTGATGACAAAGGTCTCTGCAGATAAATCATTCTGATTTGTTTCAATTGCCTCTGGCAGTTAAGGGCTGCCACTCAGCCTCTGCCATTCTGAGGTCCTGTCATCCCCCTTGATTTTAAGGAAACTGGTTCAATAGCAACTATTCCCACTGTCATTCCTGGCCTACATAGAGGGCCTACATCACAGAGTTCTTCAAAGATGCTGAAACTCCTACATGA
>NW_005260078.1:0-304 GCF_000412655.1 Myotis brandtii | reverse complement strand
AAAGGTCCATATCCTGGGTCAGAAAAATTTAACGCTTAAGTAAGTACTCCTGTTTGTAACTAAAAAATACAGTGATACAGAAATGAAGAACCTATGATAACAACCTAAACACATTATAGACTTAATTTCTAATATCAAGATTCTTAAAACTATCTATCCAAGGATATTGTGCAACAGACAATTTTAAATCTCTATTGTTAAATGTTCATATAATACATTTAACAATAGAGATTTGAAAAATAAAGATAATTTTCCTATTTAGCATAGAAGCCCCTTTGATCAAGAACTAACTCTCCTTTTAAGA
>NW_005260077.1:0-304 GCF_000412655.1 Myotis brandtii | reverse complement strand
TGTGTGTGTGTGTGTGTGTGTGTGTGTGTGACTTAAGATTTTAAAAGTTTGATGTACTACAGAAGGGCCCCAAGGGTCAAACTGGGCCTGATGAAGGTGATCTTGGTTGGCAGAAATGGGCTCAAGGCTGAAGAAGAACTATGAGCAAAAGTCAGAAGGACACAGGAAGCTTTGACAGGGTATGAAGAGGACACCAGAGAGGGTCTTCTCCACCTACATGTCCATCCATCCATTCACCCATTCAACAAATATTTTCATAGCATCTAACATATACTTAGAACCAGAGATGCAGTGGAGAGCAAGT
>NW_005260076.1:0-304 GCF_000412655.1 Myotis brandtii | reverse complement strand
GCACCCACACTCCCTGCGTCGATGGGGAGGGAATCGTGTTTCATGCCAAGGACAGACTTTTCCGGAGGCATTAATTACCATCCGCCTCCACAGCTTCATTGCTCATAATGGCCAAGAAGGGGTTGCTGTGCAGAGCCCAGCACTGGGGACGGTTGGTATGTGGACCACTGGAAGTTACTTAGAATATTTATGGGGGCGGGTGGTGGGATCCAAAGACACTGAAAAATAGTATGTGTGCCAATTTTCCACACCATTTCTGTTTGCTCATCCTCACCAGAGGACATTTTCCCATTGATCCTTCAAC
>NW_005260075.1:0-304 GCF_000412655.1 Myotis brandtii | reverse complement strand
CCCAAGGTCACAGGGCCAGTGAGAGGCCTGGCCTGGATTCGAGCCAGGTCTGCCTGTTCCCACTGCACACTGTGCATAAACCAGACACCCTGGGGCGGGGGTGATAGCAGAAGTGAAGTGCTGTGAATACTGCTACTACTGATAATGATAATAGAAAGGGGCAGAGCTGGAGGAAAGGGGGCATGGAGACAAGGGAGGGATTAATGGGCAGTTCTACTTTAATCTGTTTTATGTCTGTGGTTTCTTGGTATGGGTTTAGCTGTTGTGGTCATAATTCCTGTGTGTGTGTGTGTGTGTGTGTGTG
>NW_005260074.1:0-304 GCF_000412655.1 Myotis brandtii | reverse complement strand
TTTTTTTTTCGGCCACGAATGCTTTTCCTGGGCTGTGTGCAAGCCTCCCCTTAAGAGCCGTTCTTTCTTCTCAACCCAATTAAACCCAATTAAGCCCTCGGCCGGGACGGTCGGAGCTGCCCCTGCTTAATTATCTGAAAATCCTTCTGTTCCCGCCCGTTCTCAGCGGGCCCACCCCGACGGGGTCACGGAGAGTTCATGCACGCACGCACGTGTGTATAGAATCTTCTTATTAAACCGCCGTCTGGCCAGGAGGACCCGTGGGTGGTCTGAAGGCCGAGTCCCTAATGCAACTTCGACGAAC
>NW_005260073.1:0-304 GCF_000412655.1 Myotis brandtii | reverse complement strand
GGGAAGATGGGTGTTGGTCCGTGTGTGCTGTGATCCTAGGTCCTGTGGTATTTTTCGGGTCGTCGCGTGGTCCCATTGTATACACAGGACTCGTGTGGGCAGGTGTTGGAGGGAGCCGTGGCGGAGCGGTGGAGGTGGTGGTAAGTTGTGCCAGCCCTGTGTTGGGTGCCATGCAGGCGTGTGAGGCTCCCCCTCCCTTAAGTGTGTGTGTGGTGTGGTTTGGGTTCCTTCCTGCTGTGTGTGGTGAAGGGTGCTGTAGACATGTTGGTTGCTTCTTTTTTTCAGGGCAAGTCATGTATGGAAG
>NW_005260072.1:0-304 GCF_000412655.1 Myotis brandtii | reverse complement strand
CTAGTGAGGCTCCCACTGCACCGGAGGCCAAGGGGGGGTAACAGAGCAGAGAGGGAGGCTGAAGAGCAGGGTCATTCATCCCACAAGAATAGGAGGAGCGCACTCTGATTAATCTCCATGTCAAACTGCAGCCGAGAGAGGACTGGGCGGCGCATCCACGGGGTCCACAGATGGACCGGGCCTCACCCCCCCCACACCCTGGGTCACCACAGAGCCGGCCCTGCAGGCCCCAGTGACAGCTGCTGGGTGGGGCCCCGCCCAGGATGGCCTGGTCTCTGAGAGCCCCCTAAGGCCCTGCCAAGGA
>NW_005260071.1:0-304 GCF_000412655.1 Myotis brandtii | reverse complement strand
ATCTTAAGGACTTTTTAAAGAAGAAAGCAAGTTAAAAACATTTTGTAACATGTGATACCACCTGTGTAAACAAACCAGGGAAAGAGTGAGAGAGGGAGAGAGAAACACATGCATGTGCATATTTTTATTTGGTTTACTGTGTCTTACTGACAAATTTAAAAGTTAGTAAAAATATATTCTTTTAAGAAATAATACCAATGCGCTGTTGATTCCTTCTTAATTATATATAATATTCATTTATACCAATACAAAAGTAATAAATTAAATAATTTAGCCATGACCAGCATGGCTCAGTTGGGTAGAG
>NW_005260070.1:0-304 GCF_000412655.1 Myotis brandtii | reverse complement strand
AACTCAACTCTCTTTATTTGGTTAAATAATTTCTCAGAACTAAATGATAATAGCTTTGTGTCACTAAGAACTTCTTATTATTCCTGTCTTTGAATCAAATTCAACACTGCAAACAGAGGAAATGCTTTAAATTTCTTTACATTTACTCAGTATAAATAGATGCCTTATGAGGAAAATTAACTTTCCTTTTTCATCTATTATTTAAAAAATTTGTTACTTAGTTTCTATAGTTTGTCTTAGAGTTGATTAGTATTTCTATTTTTTCACTCCTGTTGGAGCAAACTAGGTAGGTGTCTACTGACTT
>NW_005260069.1:0-304 GCF_000412655.1 Myotis brandtii | reverse complement strand
AGAGGGTGTTTAGTAACACGGCAGTGGAAGGGCTGAGGAGACAAACAGGGTGGGGAACCAGGCCCAGCACAGCGGGAAGCTGCTAGGCCCTGGGACCCCTCCCTCACTGGTGAAGGGTTTCACCTGGGGTGTGACCTTTCCTTGTCTTCTAGGTGTGTCTGTGGTGGAGAAACCCCACTGGCAGAGAAGGCAGGTGCAGCCTCAGAAGCTTACAGCCTGCTGGGACCTGCCTGCTGCACGGGGGACTCAGGTGGGCTGAGGGGGGAGGAGCATGGCATGAGCAGAGGGTGGTATCAGCACCCTC
>NW_005260068.1:0-304 GCF_000412655.1 Myotis brandtii | reverse complement strand
TGTAGTACCACATCTCTGGAATATGAGAAGCAGAAGCCTACTGGGCAATGTGCTATCTGTGCCCAGCAGTTAGTGGCACCAACTGCTAGGTAACAAAATGCTTGCAGAAAAACATTTCTTCTTTCAGAGCAGGACTGGGCAAACTTTTCTTCTGTAGGGACAGGAAGTAAATATTTTAGTCTTTGCACACCATACAGTCCCATTACAATGATTCAGTTCTGCTATTTTAGAACAAAAGAAGCCAGAGACAATATGGAAACAAATAATCTAGGCCGTGTTACAATAAATGTTTCTTTACAAAAAA
>NW_005260067.1:0-304 GCF_000412655.1 Myotis brandtii | reverse complement strand
TCTATCCACTGAGCCAAACCGGTTAGGGCAAGGCACAGTCTTAATTCAGGTTCCTTAGAAAACTGAACTTGAGCCAAAGCTGAAGTGCTAGTGGTTTATTGGCAGATGCCATCCCAGAGCAGCGAGAGAGGGTAGCTGGGCGGGGAAGGAGAAGAAAACATGAGGCTTGTTTTAGCGAGGTGGCCACTGCTTCACAGTGATGTTTCTGGATAGACGACACAAAAACATCGTGCCTGGCTGGGTCGTTAGGTTGGGGTTGATGGAGGGGTGGAGAGCAAGTTACCTGCTCTCTCTCCTGTCTCCT
>NW_005260066.1:0-303 GCF_000412655.1 Myotis brandtii | reverse complement strand
TTTTTTCCCACTCCACTCTGAGATGTCCATTGCCATTTCCCCCAATTTTGGAAAATGCATTAATGTGAGAGATAACACAAGTGGTTCCTCCATCAAACCTTTAGGAAGTGAGCAGGCCTATGAACTATATAAGGCAGGTGGTCTTTGGAGCAGAGGTTCCTTTGTTGAACTGTGCATGGTTCCAAATCCTATAAATACAAGGTCTGAGCATGTGCATATTAATCTGTCTAGCCTAATTCCTTCAGCAATCACATTGTATAGTGCTTTAAGCTTTACCAAGCACATGCACATATTTGTCACCAA
>NW_005260065.1:0-303 GCF_000412655.1 Myotis brandtii | reverse complement strand
GGGGGGGGCAATCAGGGGCAGAGCTGGCCAGGAGAGGGGCTGCAGGATATTGGCCAGCTGGCCCCACCCCTGGATTGGGCCGGTTCACTGGCTGCAGTGGGTGTCATAGTGGTTGGTCATTCTGGTTGTATGACATTCTGGTCGCTGGCTTTTTATATATATGGAGAGATTACTGACTATATTCCCTATAGTGTACTTTATATCCCCATGAGTATTTTGCAACTACCAACTTATACTTCTTAATCTCCTCACCTTTTTTACCCAGTCCCCTAACCCCCTCCCCTCTGGCAACCATCAGTCTGT
>NW_005260064.1:0-303 GCF_000412655.1 Myotis brandtii | reverse complement strand
TCTTCCTAGAATCTGTTCAATTTTACATTTTAAAATGATGAAATGGGGTATGAAAATGTATTCTTAATTTTTAGCTGTAAAGTATTTAGTCCACGAAAAAGCTTGGCTCTCAGTCCTATAACCAATAAGTTAAAAGAAGAATTTAAAAGTTATAATATGGTACACTTACAGTTCCGAATCTGAATCTCTTTTTGCCTTGGGGAGAGATTTACACTTCTAAAATATATGGTTACAATTTAAGATTCTCCAAAGGAGATAAATGATATCACCAGTAACTCAGTTCAATCAGAACTTCATAAATAA
>NW_005260063.1:0-303 GCF_000412655.1 Myotis brandtii | reverse complement strand
TTTTTTTTTCTTTTCCTCCTTTCTGTTTCATGATTTCCACAAACATTGGCTTGCTATTATGTGTCAAACACTTCTATATATTCCAAATTTTCTTCAACTGAATATGTATTACTTTGTAGTCAAAGTTAAATTTTGTAAAAGCCCATCATTTAAGCCTGACTTCCTCTTCCAGATACTAAGAATCTGCAAAGGTCGCAGAAGGTATGCAATGAAATGCATATTGAAAGCATAAAATAGCGTATAAGAAAATTGGGGAAATACGCACTGCATGTCTTATCTTTAGAGACATTTGGTAAGACACAC
>NW_005260062.1:0-303 GCF_000412655.1 Myotis brandtii | reverse complement strand
TCCCACAGCCTCAGTCCTGCTACTTCCCCCTGACCCTCCAGCTGGCACGATCTCACCCTATCTCCAAGGTGCTGGGCTTATCCTTGCTCTTTCAATTATAAATATTTGTTAAAATCACACTTTCTATTTGTTGCTGAAATATAAAATTCAACTGATTTTTTAAAAAGCGACCAGTAGCTAACAATCTTGCTATTAGCAATTTAGCAAACTTTTGAGTCAATTCTGATAACTTATCTGTAGATTCTAGTGATTTTCTTGTGTATCTTCAAATGACTGACACTTTTATTTCAGTTTTCCATACTT
>NW_005260061.1:0-303 GCF_000412655.1 Myotis brandtii | reverse complement strand
CCACTGAGCCAAACCGGTTAGGGCTACAGCCAGTTTTTTTAATCCACTTGTCTGTTAATAGGCATGTGGGTTGCTTCCATATCCTGGGTGCTGGAAATAACACTGCAGTGAACATGTGTTCACTGCATATGTTCTTTTGAATTCGTGTTTTGGGATATATTCCTAGAAGTGGAAATGCTGGGTCAGAAGGCAGTTCCATTTTTAACGTTTTGAGGAAACGCCACACTGTTCTCCGCAGTGGCGGCACCGTCTGCATTCCCACCAGCAGTGCACGGGGTCTCCCTTCTCTCCACATCCTCCCAG
>NW_005260060.1:0-303 GCF_000412655.1 Myotis brandtii | reverse complement strand
AGCCCTTCTAGCCGAATGGCCTCAGAGTTAGTTTATGCTCGGCTTCTCCTTATGACTTACTTTATTAACTTATCAAATTTTAAGAGTTTATTTGAGCAAAAATCAAGTGGAATGGGGCAGTGCCAGAGTGGTTAGGTGTGCCCCACTGTCAGGAGCCCAGGGAGAGATTTTGATAGGAAAAAGGCAGACAGAGTGAGAAAATTATCGATTGAGTGTCTCGGGCGCATCGTTGGCTGTTTGTCATTGGTTGCTCTTAGTGTTTTGATTGTGTAACCTTGAGGCCTTTGCAGGCTCAGACTTGGG
>NW_005260059.1:0-303 GCF_000412655.1 Myotis brandtii | reverse complement strand
TACAATGGATATGATGTTACAATGGCTATGATGTCACTCTGGCTGCGGTGTCACAATGGCTATGAACTTGCAATAGTTATGCCATCACGATGGCTATGATTACACAATGGGTAAATCGCAACAATGGCTATTACCTCACAATGACTATGACATAACGATTGCTATGACGTTACAATGGCTCTGATATTTTGATGGCTATGACGACACAATGGGTATGATGACACAATGGGTATGATGTCATAATATCTAAGACGTTACAGTGTCTGTGATGTTACAATGGTTATGACGTCACAGTCGCTATGA
>NW_005260058.1:0-303 GCF_000412655.1 Myotis brandtii | reverse complement strand
TAGAGAAGTGGCACATTAGGATTAGTTTCAACTGCAAACAACATAAAAAATGGAAAATTGCCAATGGCATAGAAATAATTCCTCTCTTGTGGAGAAATTCAGAGGCAGTCAAGTGCTGGGATGGCTACTCTGTTCCAGAAAGTTCGTAGAGGCCAAAGTTATATCTAATCCACTGCTCTGCCATCTCCAGTATACATCGCATGTCCTCAGAGTCCAAAATGGTAGTAGGAGCTCTCCCCATCATAGCTGTGCTTTACAAAGTAGAATGAAGAAATATATGAAGAAGGAAAGGAAGCAAAAAAG
>NW_005260057.1:0-303 GCF_000412655.1 Myotis brandtii | reverse complement strand
GTGTCAAGCAACAAGGATGGACCGGCTTCCGGCACTCCCCCTGCACCCTCGTGGAAGAACACTCACTCCCAGGGAATGTGATGCCAATACGAAGCTGGCCTTGGGAAAGTCGGTGAAGAAACAGTAAACCTTGGGCAGCCAAGGGGCACCAGTGCCAGAGGGCACCATTAGAAACTCCTTTCTATGAACTGCAGTGGGGAACACAAGCTAATCTGTAAAGCTGTGGTTTTACCCTTCACATATAAACGTGTCTAAATAGCTCTGCAATGACTAAACAAAGCTCTTAAGTTTCACTTTCCCAAA
>NW_005260056.1:0-303 GCF_000412655.1 Myotis brandtii | reverse complement strand
GGTGCATGTGATCTGGTTCCTGCCAGAATTTGTGTGAATAAGCAAGCATTTGGATTCTCTACCGGTTCACCCGAAAGGTCAACTCTCCCCGAGGGGGACGCTGAGATGAAACAGGACCAAGGAATTCAATTTCATCGGGTCAGCCTGCGGGGGACACCAGGCCTGGCGATGTGGGTGGCTGGACAGCTGGGCCACCAAAGGACTTGGACTTCCTTCTTTAGGGTCGATCTGCTTGGGAACATATTGCTGCCCTTTGGGAACTGCACCTGAGTGCCAGGGGCCCCTTCCCATAGATCAGTGGTC
>NW_005260055.1:0-303 GCF_000412655.1 Myotis brandtii | reverse complement strand
TCACAGTTGATACATTGTGTAGGGTGCTTGTGACTGTAAATGTGATAAGGTTGGCCTGTAAATTCTCTTTCTTATTCTATTGTTTGTATCAAGGTTATGTCAGCCTCATAAAATGAGATTGTGTCCTTTATTTTTCACTTTAGTGCAAGTTTGTATCTGAAAAGTAAAGCCATCTAGATTAGTTCATTATGTGGAAAACTATTAATTGCTGATGCCATTTGTTGATCGTTCTAGTGTTACCTAAATTAGCAGTGATGTTTCTATTTTGTCTAAATTTTAAATATATTAGTGTAAGTTTTCTCT
>NW_005260054.1:0-303 GCF_000412655.1 Myotis brandtii | reverse complement strand
ATCCAAATAGAGATTTAAAACAGGGAATTGTATTTACAGATCTGACCCTCTGAAAAGGTCTGATATAAATAAGAGAATTTTTATTTAATACATAGAATTTATATGGATGATACGTAAAGCCTTGGGTGTGAATGAGATTGCCTTCAGAGAAAACATGGGCAGAAAGAGGAGATCTGCTACTGGAAACACACTTTGACCTCAGCGAAATAAGAGTGCTGAAGAACTCAAAATTTAAATAAAAAGATGCATTATAAGTGTTCGGCAGAATATTTAATTCTAAGTTTTGGACTATTCCAAACACAT
>NW_005260053.1:0-303 GCF_000412655.1 Myotis brandtii | reverse complement strand
TCTTGCTCAATATTGCTGAGGCTATTCAGGATTTTTTGTGATTTCATATACATTTTTGGGTTATTTGTTCTAAATCTGTGAAATATGTCATTGGTATTTTGATAGGATTTGTATCAATATTTTAATAATGTTAATGCTTCTTATCCATGAACACAATATATGCTTCCATTTATTTGTATTTACTTTGATTTCTTTCTTCAGTTCCTTATAATTTTCCTAATACAGGTCTTTTAGATTCTTGGTTAAATTTATTCCTAGGTATTTTATTTCTTTGATGCAATTGTAAATGGGATTGTTTTCTTA
>NW_005260052.1:0-303 GCF_000412655.1 Myotis brandtii | reverse complement strand
TGGAAATAGAGAAGTAGTGACAGAAATTATCCTGGGCTCTGTGAACCCGCATAATGAGTTTGGACTAATAACAGTAGCATAATTGATAGCTGGAGCCATCGGCAAAGCACTGCATTCACATTCAGGGGACTCGGTGTGTCCTGGAGACCCCCCGACTGCTTCCACTACCCATCACTCACTCTGCGATGGGTCCCCTGGTCTTGCTGTTGGTCCCTGCACACGCCCAGCACACGCACTCCTTTGTCATTAGTACCACATTGTCTGCCTGGAGTACTCCTCCCCACGTGTCCACACCTTTCCTTC
>NW_005260051.1:0-303 GCF_000412655.1 Myotis brandtii | reverse complement strand
TATTTGGACGTTTTCATATAAAATGTTGGAAAATAGCAAGAGGACAAGGAGAGAAAACAGAAAGTGAAAGAAAATGATGGGAAAAGAGAAGGACAGGGAAAGAATACCATGAGGAGAAGTCAGGAAAGAAAATGTGTACGGAGTCAGGGGGGAGGATGCCAGAAAAATATGGACTGAAATCATGGGAGGAAAATATAAAGAAAGGACAGGATAAATAAATAGAAAACGAAAGCGATATATGTAATAAAAAAGGAGGAAAATAAGGGCAGGAGAGGAGAAGCAATAGGATAAGAAAGGAGAGGG
>NW_005260050.1:0-303 GCF_000412655.1 Myotis brandtii | reverse complement strand
CACACACACACACACACACACACACACACTCCAGCCAATGGGAGGGACCATTCAACAGTGTCTTCTCACTCCCCTCCCTCCTTAGCACCACGCAATGACCTTTAAGGCCTCTGGGGTTCAAGGGCACTCAAACATGTGATCCAAGTAAGGTCTGGGGCCAGATGAGTTCACTGGATCACATTCCAGCTTCTTCGTTAACGCTGTTTGTTTTAACAAGAGAGAATGCTCTGCTCCGTCAGCAGGTGCTCCTCCGAGGTTCACACCCACTGTCTCAGCTCTGCCTCGAGGGGCAGTGGGATGCGG
>NW_005260049.1:0-303 GCF_000412655.1 Myotis brandtii | reverse complement strand
GTCATGTCCCAGTATTTTCCCATCTCGGCCCTTATCGCTCTGCGCTGCAACTGACGGCCAGCTCCCAAGTGGGTAGGGGTTATTAAAGCCTTGCTTTACTTTGCTTTAATTCTATTTTTGGAAAGAAAATGCAGTTGCTTACTGAAGTATAACGTACCCTAAGTAAAGTGCACAAAGCTTGCGTGGATAGCTCAATGAATTTGTATGCATCTACACAGCCTGGTCACCACCACTCAGATCAATAAATAAAGCATGGCCCGGCCAGCGGGGCTCAGTGGTTGAGCATCGATCTATGAACCAGGA
>NW_005260048.1:0-303 GCF_000412655.1 Myotis brandtii | reverse complement strand
AGTCCACTCCCACAGGGGGAGTGCCTCTCAGCTACAAACCAGGCTCATGGTTGGTGAATGTGGCAGCCCGAAGGACAACGGAGTCTTGAGGGGTCCGGACTGCAAAAGGGCGCAGTCTGGGCTAAGGAACCCCTCCTCCCCCTCTCCCTCCAGGTGCACAAATGTCGTGCACCAGGCCTCTAGTTAGATATAACAAGAAACCAAAAAAAGACTAAAAATTAAATAACTCTTATAGAAGAAAGGTTTGAGACAAAAGAAAGTAAAGAGAAAAAGAGAAGATTTATTAGGGACAGATAAAGCTGT
>NW_005260047.1:0-303 GCF_000412655.1 Myotis brandtii | reverse complement strand
AGAAGGGACAACTTTAAAAGTAATCCTAGCTTCATACTCCTAGAGCAGTCATCTGAGACCTTTTTTTGTGACTGCATTGCAACTTTGACTTTTGACCAATTCTGCTTTCTTTGCAAGGAAATATATGTCTCAGAGTCTTTTCCTGGGGAACTTCACCTAAAACAATAAGAACATTTTATTTCTGCCTACCTATATAAGTTCATAAATTCTATTGACTTACTTCTATCTAATAATTTATTTAATGAATAATCATTCCCAGATTTTTCTCTGGCCACATAAAATAGGTTAGTGTGAATGTTCATT
>NW_005260046.1:0-303 GCF_000412655.1 Myotis brandtii | reverse complement strand
CATCATGCCTCTGCTGCTGCCACTGCCAGCCATGCGGCTGCCTGAGCCTCAGCCCTCACAGACAATGCAGTTTGCCTGAGCCTCGGCCCGGCCTTCGTTGCCTTAGCCTTGGGCCCTGGCAGCGGCAGCCACCATCAGCTGCTTGCCTGAGCCTTGAGGTGGCCCTGGGCAATGGCAGCCACCATGGGTGGCTTGCCTGAGCCTCAGGCCAACCCTGGGCAGCAGAAGCCACCATCCACGACTTGCCTGAGCCTCAGGCAGTGGCTGTGGCTTTGTCTGGAAGGACACAGCATCAAGTCCCTG
>NW_005260045.1:0-303 GCF_000412655.1 Myotis brandtii | reverse complement strand
TTTTTTTTTTGCCTCTGGACATCTTTCTTTATTTCCATTTTGTTTCCTTGGCCTCTCTCCTTTTATTAGGTATTTCCTAAATGTTTTGGAAATCCCAACTGGCATTATAAAATTTTTTATGGAGATGAGAAACATTTTTGTGAGTCTTTCCCTGATTCCATTTCCAAAACTATCTCCTTTTAGAAGATCAGGGGGTTCACCTGGCTGGTGTTGCTCAGTGGTTGAGTGTTTTCCTATGAACCAGGAGGTCATGGTTTGATTCCTTGTTTGGGCACATGCCTGGGTTGTGGGCTCCATCGACAG
>NW_005260044.1:0-303 GCF_000412655.1 Myotis brandtii | reverse complement strand
TTCTTGGGCTTGAGTGCAGTGAAAAGTTTAGACAATATAAACACTACCGCCCCCTTTCTGTGTTTTATCTGTTAAAGCAAAGGACCCAAAACTTCAGCAACAACACTTACATTTTAATCTTAACTGCTTAGAATATAGCATTTGCAA
The DNA here is from genome assembly GCF_000412655.1 of Myotis brandtii. NCBI lineage: Eukaryota > Metazoa > Chordata > Mammalia > Chiroptera > Vespertilionidae > Myotis > Myotis brandtii. The sequence continues at coordinate 156 of NW_005260044.1, read as the reverse complement.
GAGCCATTTTAGGGCATGAGTTTGATAATTTGTTAGTGGCATACCATCATATTCTGCCATAGGTGCCTATGGCCATCTGGTCACCACATATACACATGGTGTCTCTCGATGTGCAAGAGTGAGAGACTGACATGGATCAATTGGGATCCAAACCTG
>NW_005260043.1:0-303 GCF_000412655.1 Myotis brandtii | reverse complement strand
CCCTCCCTCGGGTTCCACTGACAGGGCTGCACTGAAATGGTTTGCATGACTCCGGGCAACCTGTTTCCAAATATATAACTTGCTTCCTCTACCCGCACCCCGCACCCCCTTCGAGCTCCCCGGCAGTTATTCAAAGACCCCGAGGGCCACCCAACTCAGATTAACCCAACTCTCCATCTGCCCTGCGCGCTGGACGGGATGGGGGAAGCGGAAGGGCAGGGGCTATAGCCCAGCGGAACCAGCGGTCCAGGCCTGGGGTGGAGACCCCTTCCGGCCCTTGAGAGGGGCCGCGGGTGGGGGTCC
>NW_005260042.1:0-303 GCF_000412655.1 Myotis brandtii | reverse complement strand
TGATTAGATATGATACTGCTTTTTCTTTCCAGATCTTTTCTTCTTTCCCCTCAAGCACGTGTTCTCTACTGTTTCTAACCTCCGTTCCACTCACTCCTAAAGCTTCTGACCTAAATTACTAACCTGAAGGAGGTAGAGAAAGGAAGGCGGTGGGGAGGGAGAAAGGAAGAAAACCCATTTCGAGGTCACTCATGATGCATGCTGTGCCGACTGCCTTCATGCTCAACTAATTCACACACCAGCCCTGCAAAGTCAGTGTTTTTACATCTACTTACACCAGAAAGAAAAGCGAGGCCAGAGAAG
>NW_005260041.1:0-303 GCF_000412655.1 Myotis brandtii | reverse complement strand
TGTATGTATAACAGTATAGAAATCTAAATAAACAAAAAGCAATATCTATTCATGTTGAAAAAATAATCAAAAGGTACAGAAGGGTATAAAATTAAAAAGTAAAAGTTCTCTTCACCCTAAACCACACTCTCATTTCCCAAAGATATTCTCCAATAAGTTTCTTGAGTGTCCTTCTGGAAATGCTTTATGAATAGTATATTTATATAGTCTTGTTTTTGTAAAAATAGGATTCTATTTACACATAGTTTGTTCTTTGCCTTTTAATTTAGTAATATTTCTTAGACCTTCTCCCATGTTGGCACT
>NW_005260040.1:0-303 GCF_000412655.1 Myotis brandtii | reverse complement strand
AAAATACTTCTAAATTCAATTGCTTTATTCATTAAAAAACAGTAGATTTTCCAGAACAATCTTTTTACAGTTTGTTTTCATTTTTTCCCAGCATAAATAGCATATACTTAGAAAAAACTTCAGGCTTTGATGATTTCATGTCCTCTTTCCCTCTCGTCTGTTACTCTAATGATAAAAAATAGAAATCTATTAGATTCCTCTTAGTGTTTGATGTAGCATTGCCCATGGTATAATGTCTGAACAATGACCATACGATTGAAACATATGGATCTTAGCTCAGTTGAAAATCATTGAAATAGTTTT
>NW_005260039.1:0-303 GCF_000412655.1 Myotis brandtii | reverse complement strand
AAAAGGGCTCAAAGAATTCAGTAGCATACCCAAAGTTACACAGTAAGATGAGGCAGCCACCAACATCAAGGAGACCAAGCCTATTCCTACCACAGGACCCTTGACATAGCTACTCCCTCTGCTTAGACTGCTCTTCGCCCAAGCTTCACATGGCTGGCCCTTCATCATTCTACTTTCATTCCAAATGTTGCCACTTCAGAGAAGTCCTTCCTAACCACCCCAGTGTACGGTCACCATCTCCCACTCCAAGTGCCACTCTACTTCAGGAGTCATTAAACTGGCTCACCACCTGTTGTTGTTGTT
>NW_005260038.1:0-303 GCF_000412655.1 Myotis brandtii | reverse complement strand
CCTTTTGATTTCTTCATGGATCTCAATGTTAACCCATCCATTGCATAGTAATCGTATTATTTAGCCTTCACGAGTTTGTGTGTTTTTCTTTCTTTTTCTCATAAATAATTTCTTGTTTCATTCCATTATGATCAGAGAATATGTTTTATGTGATTAAAATTTTTTTTAAAAATTTGAGACTTGTTTTGTGTCCTAACATGTTATCTATCCTAGAAAATGTCCCATGTGCACTTGTGTATTCTGCTTCTTTGATGTGGAATGTTCTGAAAACAAAACAAAACAAAACACAAAACAAAGCAATTA
>NW_005260037.1:0-303 GCF_000412655.1 Myotis brandtii | reverse complement strand
TTAAGAGACTTTTGGTTGACATTTTCTAGGTCTTCTTGTTATCAGTGGACAAGCTCATTCATATCAATTCTTGTCCATACGAGAGCCCTCACACTTTAGCTCATACATCCAATGCAAGAAGAGCCAGGCTGACTTTGGCAAAAGGATGTTGGCTTTAGATGTATTAATTTAGCCTGGACTGGTATCTTTTTTCCTTTTTTTGCCTCCTTCTTCTCTTTTTATTTTCCTTTATCCCCTACTCAACTGAATGTTTCTGCTCCCACACCCAAATTGACCCTAAAATATTATTTCTGAGATCCCTGC
>NW_005260036.1:0-303 GCF_000412655.1 Myotis brandtii | reverse complement strand
CTTAAAGAAGACCCTTCAACATTTCATGTAATATTGGCTTGGTTGTGAAGCTTTTTCTTGTCTGTGAAGCTCTTTCTCTGACTTTCAATTCTAAATGAGAGCTTTGCTAGAGAGAGTAATCTCAGGTGTAGTTCCTTGCTACTCTTCAAAGAACTTTGGGTATTTCTTGCCATTCCCTCTGGTCTGCAGTTTCTGTGGAGAAATCAGCTGAAAGTTATATGGGTGCTCCCTTGTAGGTCACCGTTTTTCTCTTGCTGCTCTTTAGGTTCTCTCTTTGTCTTTAACCCATGGCATTTTAATTAT
>NW_005260035.1:0-303 GCF_000412655.1 Myotis brandtii | reverse complement strand
CAGCCGATCAATGCTTCTCTCTCATTGATGTTTCTATATCTCTCACCCTCTCCCTTACTCTCTTAAAAAATCAGTAAAGACATGTGTTTAAAAAAATTAAAATGAATCAAAGACCTGACAGAGCTAAAACTATACAGCTTTTATAGAAGAGAAAATAATATTCACTAATCATACATCTGCTAGGGGATTAGTATTCAGAATATATAAAGAACTCCTACAATTCAACAACAACAAAAACCAACTCAGTTCAACTAAGGGCAAAAGATTTGAATAGATATTTCTCCGAAGAAGATATGTGAATGG
>NW_005260034.1:0-303 GCF_000412655.1 Myotis brandtii | reverse complement strand
ACATTCGGAGGCTAGTGTGGTGACCTTAGTAAAATAATGTGGGGGCAGTTAATAGTGTCTGAGATTGTTAACAGGGGGGAACTATCACAATATTCCAGTAAGAAGGGAGCCAGATACTCACAAGGTCCACAGCAATTTCCAAGCACTGACAACAGCTGGCTTACCTCACTGGCGACGCTTCTCTTCTGAAAATAAAACTTTAGGTTCTATTACATTTCCTCCCCTAACAGGTTACTTTCTGATGTCTAAGTAGATGAAACGTTAACACCAACTTTTCTGAAAACCTGGTTTTTCTTTTCCCAT
>NW_005260033.1:0-303 GCF_000412655.1 Myotis brandtii | reverse complement strand
ATATGATTTTCAAAGTTAACCCCTTCACTAGAATTACAGGGGAGAAAAAAACAGCAAATTATAATAGACTGAATGTTTGTGTCAATCCCCCTAAATTCATATGTTGAAACCTAATTCTCAATGTTATGATATTAGGAGGTGGAGCCTTTATCGGGTTATTAAGTCATGAAGGCGGAGTCCTCATGCATGGGATTAGTGCCCTTATAAAAGAGATCCCAGCCCTGGCTAGTGTGGTTCAGTTGGTCAGAGCACCGTCCCATACACCAAAGGGTCACAGGTTCGATTCCCAGTCAGGGCACATAC
>NW_005260032.1:0-303 GCF_000412655.1 Myotis brandtii | reverse complement strand
CACGCCAGGAAGATGGTGCTGTGAATGCACCAGATACCAGGTCCACCCTGGAGGATTTACAGGCCGGCATACTCGGACTAAAGGCTGAGATCGAATCTCTAAACGAATACCTTGCACTGTCCCTTCCCAGCCCTGCGGCCGCCAAACAGGCCCTCAAACTGTCCGAGGGCAAAGTGCTTGAGGTTGCGACCGCCCTCCAAGAAAGCAAATTGAGACAGCGGCGCATAATCATCTGGGGTAATTTCACCTCTGAAAGACTTCCCTCTATCCAAGCAGAGGAAATAATCTGCTCCTCCTTCCCTA
>NW_005260031.1:0-303 GCF_000412655.1 Myotis brandtii | reverse complement strand
CCTCAGCAAGGCTGCGGCCACACACAGCCCGGGTCCCGGTAGGGTGGCCGTCCTTGTCTTTGGGGCCAGCGGGCCTCTGTGCTCCCCGATGGGGGGCCGGGGAGGGGCAGGACCCATTGCCTCTGAGCGTCTTAGATACGACGGCACCTGAATCACTCCTATTCATCCACCACGTGTGCGACGTGGCCACACACCACATCCGCGTGGGGACGGGCACAGTCCTTTCTCAGGGGCGCTGGGTCCCGGGCCCAGGGCGAGGGGAAACGCCAGAACCTTTGGGGGAGGAGCTCCAGGAGGAGGGAA
>NW_005260030.1:0-303 GCF_000412655.1 Myotis brandtii | reverse complement strand
TGGCCTCAGGTCATGGTTCTTCACATTCTTATCCCAACCTCTTATTTCCAAGAGGGAGCCTGGTTTCTACACAGGCTCCTGCCAGCAGGGGGTGCACCTCATCATCAGACAGAAGCCAAACTCCAGGCTTCCTTTTGCTTGCACCTCTGCGATTTCTTTGTTTCTGGCCCAGGAAGAGGTTTTTGTTGTTGTTGTTTGTTTTGTTTTGTTTTTTTCATTGTGTCTAGAGTGAAATGAGATGTTGAAAGTGTGAAGTCATAGCATGCTCTTTACCGAGAAAGGAGAGACAAATTTCAACTAAAC
>NW_005260029.1:0-303 GCF_000412655.1 Myotis brandtii | reverse complement strand
AAAAGAATCATTGCTAACATTTGTGCCTGAAAAAATATTCTAGCCTTTGGTTATATCATGAACTAAAGATCAATTTTCTGTGAAATGATATATTTTCTTTCATGTGGTGAGTTACTTTATACAAGAATTCACTGATTTTGTGCTTGTGCAGTATAACTGGGTATATATTATATTTTCGGAGGTTTACAGATTTCATGTATGTCTAATTGCCCTCGTAAAAAATTATAACTAATAGATGTTTAACTCAACCGTATCTTGAAGGCTACCCCTTCCTCATTAAATAATGTATCTCTAAATTGCAAT
>NW_005260028.1:0-303 GCF_000412655.1 Myotis brandtii | reverse complement strand
GCCTGGTCACCTATCAACACTTCCTGTGCTCCAGCAAGGGCACCATTTTCATCAGACCTTAGCCCGGCTTCCCTTTTCATGCTTCCGCTTTTGCAGTCTTTCCTTCCTCATATCCCTGTGAACACCCCAAACAGTTATATTCTAAACCCCTTCATTTTGCATCTTCTCAAGTTCTTCAGCATGTCTACTAAGCTGCTTCTTATTTTCCCAGGAGAAATCAATCAATATCGAAGCGATTTGCACTTCAATAAGACTAGAACATCCTTGATGTGTTGGGCAATGATTGTGTGTGTGTGTGTGTGT
>NW_005260027.1:0-303 GCF_000412655.1 Myotis brandtii | reverse complement strand
GAGAAGAAACGGAGACAGCGCGTTCACTGGATCAGCAGCCCAGCCAGGATCTAGCCAGGAGCTCCAGGGGCTTCTATGTCCTGGGAGAGGTGGCCTTGGAAAGGCAAGAGGAATTTGATGCCATGGGATGCCCTCCTGATGCTCACGTGTTGGCCGCGGTGACAGCTAGGCTGCTGCGGCAGAGACGCGGGGTTCACCTGATCCCTCAGCATATGCAATGGAGAGCCTTGGGCACCTTGGGTAATAAGCGCCAGATGGGGCTGAGAGTCCACAGGCCATGGCATTGGGTGGGAGGAGCAGGCG
>NW_005260026.1:0-303 GCF_000412655.1 Myotis brandtii | reverse complement strand
TTCCTTTAAAACCCTCTGAAAATCAATTAAAATATTAGAAAGAAAAAGATGAGATGGAGGAAAGAAAATGATTGACATATGAGACACATCATCATGGTATTTATCAGGCAGTGTTTGTCAGATCTTGTGCAACTTTCTTTAACTTAGTTACCTCTTTAAGGCCCATGGTATTAGGCCTTCTCTTTGTCCCTACGGAGAGAGCTTTCAAATAATTCATGACCACTTAGAACATCTGCCCCACCTGTTACACACGCCTTTCAAATTGGCTTAGAATTTTATTACATTTTCGGCTAATAAAATTCT
>NW_005260025.1:0-303 GCF_000412655.1 Myotis brandtii | reverse complement strand
TATTGACTATAAGAACCTAGAAGATCAAGTTCATTACTTAATTTATATCTGAGCCCCCAGTGTCTAGCACAGAGCCTAGTATATAGTAATTATTCAATAAATATTGGTTTTAAAGTAAGTAAATAAATTTGGAGAATTTTCAAAGTAACAGCAAAGTGTACCTCTTTACTAAAAAAATCTTCAATAGCTACCATTGCCCAGATCAGTAAACCCAAATTCCTCATTATGACATTTAAGATAATTCTTTCTTACCTCCCCAGTCTTAAATCCCATTACTCAACTTCAGCAAACTGCTCATTTTTT
>NW_005260024.1:0-303 GCF_000412655.1 Myotis brandtii | reverse complement strand
GGCCTCTAGTGTTTAAATAAAAAAGAATGACCTAGATCCATGAGAAAAATCCAGCCAGATTTTCAGGACAGAATTAGGACCGCTTAGTTGAGGATAGACATGTTAAATAAATCTACTGAATGAGATAATTATTAGGAGATGGTGTCTAGCCTGGAAATGTTTTAAAACTCTCCAATGGGTGTACTATTTTCCAACGCATATTTACTATGTTATCGAGCAGAAGATTTAAGGAATAAAATGTTTCCTGTTAGAGATACTTAGCGTTTTGGCATATTTTTAATTAGAATTATATCTAGACCAGTG
>NW_005260023.1:0-303 GCF_000412655.1 Myotis brandtii | reverse complement strand
CTGGGTTGTGGGCCTGGATCCTGGTAGGAAGGTTTGTGCAGGAGGCAGCAGATTGATGTTTCACACTCATGTCAATGTTTCTCTCTCTCTTTCATTCCCTTTCCCTTCTCTCTGTAAAAGTCAAGGTCAAAATTTCAGCTACAAAAAAAGATATAAATTGAAAGCTCAAAGAATGTTGCCAAGGTTTCAGTCCTGTAATTTGACTAACGGGCTCTGTTTTCCTCATTAGATGTTAAGCCATGTAAAAACTAACTTTAAAAGAGTTGCCCCATTTGTGTGTGTTTTTCCTATGAGAAAAAAAAA
>NW_005260022.1:0-303 GCF_000412655.1 Myotis brandtii | reverse complement strand
GTGATTCTCATCATCGATGTTTCTATCTCTCTCTCCCCCTTTCTCTATAAAAATCAATAAAAACATATTTAAAAAAAAGATTTGGGGTCAATTTAACCTTCTCTCTGAAGGACCGCAGGGCTCAGCCGTGCTCTGAGGTCCATGAGAAATGAACTTAGCACATAGTAGGTTGTTTTCTGTCCACATTAGATACTTCTAAATCCGACCCCAGCCTCACTCTCCACCCAGCAAACATCCAGAGATCCCCCGTGCACCTTGGGCTGGAAGGCAGCTCCTGCCTGTGACAGTCACACCTCACCTCCC
>NW_005260021.1:0-303 GCF_000412655.1 Myotis brandtii | reverse complement strand
GTTTTATTAAACAGGAAATGTTGAAAATGAATCAGCATTGCCTTGAAGTAGAAAACTTTTCATCTAAATTTTGGATTAATATTGTATAGTAAAGATTGGTAAGTATATTGACTTCAGTGAGCAGTAGCAATTATAGCAGATACAGAAGAAGTAGAAAAAATTAGAGCAAAACTTTTAATTATTAGTATTATTTATGTTACCTAACCTTGTATTTAGTATAGTCTTTGGGACTTATTATGCCATGAATAACTTTATATTGAAATAATTTTAATTTTAATGAAGTCTAATTTATCTAATTTTTTT
>NW_005260020.1:0-303 GCF_000412655.1 Myotis brandtii | reverse complement strand
ATCACCATTATTATAATGTTCATCACTAGTGTGTATAACATGGAAGCCGAGGGCCTAAACACCTTAGATGCCCTTTAAATGTGAGTTTCCTTTTACTCTCCTTTTTATATATGGGAAGAAGTACAAGCAGGATTTTGTTCTCTAAAGAAAACCAAGAGATTTTAATCTGTTCAAATGATATTGCACAATTTTCGGAGTGGGGGGATGTGAAACTCTAAGCGGATATTTTCTTTCTCTACCGTCATTAGTCCTGGTGGTCTAGAAGTTCTGAGGGGCGGTATGTGGGACCAGTGGCCTATTCTT
>NW_005260019.1:0-303 GCF_000412655.1 Myotis brandtii | reverse complement strand
TGACTTGGCATTTGCACAGGTTCCTTTTCTGCAGGGAGCATGGTTTCCCATTATCCCCAACCCTGACAAATTCTTAGTCTTCAGGTCTCAGATTAGACAATTGTTCCTCTGAGATGATTGAGAATAACAGAAAACTATTCTCTGAGAATAATTGAGATGCCCTTGTTTTATGTTCTTATGGTAGCTTATAGTTTTTCATAGGAACCATGATATTTAAAAAATATATAATTGTATTGATTTTAGAGAGAAAAGAAGAGAGAGAGATAGAAAGATAGAAACATTGGTGAGAGACATCGATCTGCT
>NW_005260018.1:0-303 GCF_000412655.1 Myotis brandtii | reverse complement strand
ACCTCTTGGTTCCTGGGTTGATGCTTAACCACTGAGCCACACCAGCCAAGTTTTAATCTTGTTCTTGACACCCTGGTTGTGTGATTTCAGACACATACAAAGTGTGGGTCGGAGGGGATCCTTGCCTTTTCAGAGGTTACAACCTATGGGATGTGACACAGAATCTAAAGAAAAAATTCTATGATGCCTTAGAGATCACCAGCTCACAATGGAATGTGTGGAGACTTAACCTGAACAACCTAATCCTCTCTCCCCAGCTCCCCAGCTGCTTGTTTATACAAACGACTGCCCACCTCCCCCATC
>NW_005260017.1:0-303 GCF_000412655.1 Myotis brandtii | reverse complement strand
TAAGTTTTACTGTAAAAATTGCAATTGAGGTGTGTTTTCTTAAGAAAAATTGTTACGATTCTAATTCATATTCTAAGAAATATTTGTATGAAAATTCAGTTTTCAGTCTCTAGATTTTTTAAACCTCTGGAATAATTGCCTTTGCTAATCTGAGAAGAAGTATATATGAAAATACTATTTCAGAAAGAGCATATCTTCATCGGATTTAATGCAAAGATAAAGCAAAAACAAGTTCACACATGGAGTTTTAACACAATTTTGTCTTTTACTTCATCATTAGTAAATCCTGGCTGATACTTGTGC
>NW_005260016.1:0-303 GCF_000412655.1 Myotis brandtii | reverse complement strand
ATGCTTCCATGGACGAACTTGCCTTTTCTCTTAGTTCTCAGTCTCTCGATTATCTTGCAGAGGTGCCAGACGATGGGTAGGATGTGAGCCGTGTAGGTTCCCTCACCATCTACTACAAAGCAATATTTTAAAAAAGAACGCTTTCACTGTAAAGGCCGGAGGCAAGAGAAAACAGTGGGTCACTGCATAAGAATTGTGTCCTCGCCTAGAAGTTTGCTTTTTAAAAAGCCCAAAGGTATCAACTTGAGTCAAGTAAAACGAACGGTTTTACTTCAGAGCAAATGCGATTCTATTAAGATAGTA
>NW_005260015.1:0-303 GCF_000412655.1 Myotis brandtii | reverse complement strand
GACCTTCATGGGAGTCCTTTATTCAATTATTTATGCAGTGGGATGAAGAGGCTGGGCCTGTGCCTGGACACTCTCAGAAGCCAGGCGCTTCCTTCCTGTACACCAGCCTCACAGCACACAGAATTCGAGATCATTCTGAAAATGTGGGATGTTGAGTCCAAGTTCGTTGTCTCACTAAAATCGAAGAATGAAGCTGAGGACAAAAAAGTTTAGGGGGAACAAAGTTTATTGAGAGCATCCATGCAGATTAAAGTCTACTAGCCCATGTATGGAGGCCCATATGGCCATAAGCCACGTGGGCAC
>NW_005260014.1:0-303 GCF_000412655.1 Myotis brandtii | reverse complement strand
ACCAACCACAGAGACATCTGCCACTTTATGTGGGAGTTATTACTATTCTAAAAGATCCCATGTGACTCACAAAGCAGGTCCCTCTTTCATGAAAGTCCCACTTCATCTAGGGATTTAGGCAGCAAATACTGGAATAACAAGACAATGTTCTTATTGAGCATACAAGGCAGGCAATATTGTCAGATCTGAATAGTCTATCTATTTTAATATGGAAATTTAACTCTCATTTTTTTTCTCTGTTGAAATAATAATACTCATAGGTCAAGTCTTCTTTCCTTTATCTGGAAAGAAAATACCCAATAA
>NW_005260013.1:0-303 GCF_000412655.1 Myotis brandtii | reverse complement strand
GAGGCATCAGTACATTTTACAATATTCACAGGTAAACATGATAATCAACTAGGACTGAAATCCACTTGTCCAAGTACTTTAGGTTTAATTTAATTTAATTTCTTAAAACAACCCAATAAGGTAAGTTCAATTATTATCCCCATTTCACTGATGTGTTTGTCCTTAGGTGTTTGTTACATCAATTTCTTACTTTTCTCCTTTGTATTTTGTCCAAAATTAAATCATAGTGTGACCTGGCAAGAGAAATAAAGATCAGAGTTGGCTTTAGCAAGTTGATTTAAGGAAAATTGTCTTTAAGAAAAA
>NW_005260012.1:0-303 GCF_000412655.1 Myotis brandtii | reverse complement strand
GGGAGCCATCATTAGGACCGTTCCTTAAAGAGCTGCTTTGCAACCATGGGGCTCATCAGCCCTTTATTTCCTCTCCCCTCTTTTCCTCCTCCTGTACATGGAGCATACATCGCTGGAAGCAATGGCTTCCTCCTGAATAAAACCTCTAAAGAAAGTGGGTTACCTCCTGGGAAGAGCTTTGGACCAGGTAGGGATCTAAGAAAGTAGCAACGCAGAACAGAGTTTGAAGTCATGGAAGTCAAACTGAGGGAGAACAGGCAGCTCCTTCCAGGAGTAAAATTCGTTGGAGGGCTGGCTCCACCC
>NW_005260011.1:0-303 GCF_000412655.1 Myotis brandtii | reverse complement strand
GTGGGGACCAGCAGTTGTGGGAACCATCTGCTGAGTGTGTCCAGGAGAGTAGATGTGGTTTGGGTGCAGGAAATGTCTGTGTGTGTGTTCTCTGTACAAGACTCTTCCCCCCATTAAAAGTGTATTTTCTCTCCCTATCTTGGTTGACTTTCTGTGATGAACCCCCTTCTTTTCCCACTCCTGTGACTTGGGGGTCCATCCACATGGCTGGTGTGGGCCCCCACATCTAGTACCTCATGCTCTCCCCCACTGTTATGTAATAAAATATTCTTTATTTTATTTTATTGGGGTGACATTAGTCAA
>NW_005260010.1:0-303 GCF_000412655.1 Myotis brandtii | reverse complement strand
TAGTTAGGTTAGTATGGAAATAGCATGATTAAACATAAAAGCGTGCCACAAACTCGCTTTGAAGTGCTACAGAAATGTAAGAGATATTATCATTACCATTTACTGATTTATGTTAGATTGCATATACTTCCAAAGAGTCAGATTTCCTCATGAAGTCCTAGCATTGTTTACTTCTTTTTCTAATTGCTAAATAATAGAAAGAATCAGCCACTTAACCATTAAGATAGATGATGTTAACTCTCCACATCCATTTCGATCCTCCACAGCCAGGGGTTTCCAGACCTGAGTGATGGCTGCTGAGAA
>NW_005260009.1:0-303 GCF_000412655.1 Myotis brandtii | reverse complement strand
TGGGCTGTTTCCAGATCTTGCATCTGAGTGTTCTTCGCACCTTGACATATTAAATATCTCAAGCTGAAGGGAACTGAGGAATAACAGGTGCAGGAAGAACTTTATGACCTTCCCCTGAAGCAGATTATAAGACACTCATGTGAGAGGCGCCCTCCCAATTCTTCTCCCCTACATCACCAACTACGTTGGGTTTTAGACTCCCAAAGATTGAATATTTACTAACATTTTTCACTATCTGGAGTAAAAACTAGAGGTTTTATTTTCAAATATTTTGTTTCATTCAGAATTATTGTAAAGTCAGGA
>NW_005260008.1:0-303 GCF_000412655.1 Myotis brandtii | reverse complement strand
CCCGTCTCAGTATGGAATTCTTTTGGTCATGAGATGATCTCAGGGAAAGCCAAAAAGACCAATGAAGGTGCTTTAGTGGTGAGCCCAGGTGTGGGAGCCAGAGGTATTGAGGCTTTGCTACAGCCTCGGAGATTAGGCGAGAAGGCCCAGGGCTTGGGGTCAGGACAGATGCTTCTTGAATCCAGACACTAAGTGGGCAAGAAGCAACAGAGAGCACATACAGCTGGGCCAGACAGGGATGGGACTAGCAAAGGGACAGAGCGCAATCGGAGAAGAAGAGGAAACTGGACTCACGTTATTGCC
>NW_005260007.1:0-303 GCF_000412655.1 Myotis brandtii | reverse complement strand
GGTAGCAGGGCTAGGGTCCCAGGGTGGGACACAATGACTACTTTTGTATCTAAGTTGGTCCTGGATTCTTCTAGTAGCAGAGTTCTCCTGCCTCCACCACCCAATAATTACTTCCTCTCCTTCCTTGTAACTTTCTATCGCATTTGGCTTTGGTTTGCCATCATCTCAACTTGAGGCATTCTTTCAAATTTTTTCAAATTTTTTCTTGGCTACTAACGGAAAAAACTCTTCCCTCCCGCCCCCGGGGCCATATTCTCAAAAAAAAGTAGCCTTTTAAAAAAGCCAGGTCACATGGCCTCTGGC
>NW_005260006.1:0-303 GCF_000412655.1 Myotis brandtii | reverse complement strand
CAGAGAAACCTGCTGTCCCTCCCAGAAAGGGAACCGTGTTCCTATTGAGCATCTGATAAAAAGGCTGGAAGTCAAGGCCAATAACAAAAGGGAGAGACAAAAAAAAACAGGATGCAGGAGCTCAGTGGAGGGGATGGGGGGTGGGGGTGGGAGAGAGAGTCACCAGCCTCCTCCCAGGTCCCAGGCCCTGCACCGATGTGGACACGGAGGGCTCGGCCTCACAGATGCCTTCGTTACCGCAGTCTGCTTGTGTTTTAAGTGAATGTCCTTTAGTAAAATCATTTGGTTTGACGATTTCCAGAT
>NW_005260005.1:0-303 GCF_000412655.1 Myotis brandtii | reverse complement strand
AACTAGGTGTAGGCAAGAGCACAAGATAGCATTCAATAGCATTGTTTATATTCTAGACAATTAAGCTGAGTTATGGAAAGGGAAGTATTAAGACAGGTATTTTGAGAAAAAGAGAGTAGGGACCAAAAACAGGAAGGAGAAAGATGATATGATGCCCTTGGTCATGAGACCCAGCTGATTCCAAAATGGTAGCCATTCACATGGCTATGCAGGGGGCATGGCCTTGGAGGAGGTGACTCTGTGATCTAATAGGACTTCAACTCTGGAGTCACAGAAAAGATCCCTGCAGTCAGAGTTGATCCA
>NW_005260004.1:0-303 GCF_000412655.1 Myotis brandtii | reverse complement strand
CCATTGATTTTAAGAGAGAGTGGAAGGGAGGGAGGAGGGGGAGAGAGATCAATGTGAGAGAAAGACGGCACCCCATCCGTGGCTGGATTGAACATGCAACTCAGGTAAGTGCCCTTGACCAGGAATCAAACCTGAGCTCTGGTCCGAGGGCTGGTGTTCTAACTGCTGAGCAACACCAGCCAGGGCGAACATCTACTTTGTCATTGATTTCTAATTTCATCCCATGTTGTTTCACTTTTTTATTTTTAAAGTATCTTTTTATTGACTTTTTAGAGAGAGAGGAAGGAAAAGGGAGAGAGAGAG
>NW_005260003.1:0-303 GCF_000412655.1 Myotis brandtii | reverse complement strand
CATCCCTAAACTCCCTTCTCTTTTCTTCTTCCCTCCCATCTCATCAGTTTCCTTCTTCTCTCCCTCCATTCCTTCCACCCTTCTTTTTTCCCACCTCTTAACTCAGAAATCATCAAATATGACTGCTAGAAGGCTCCTCAAAATCTTCTGATGCATCTTTTCTTTGTACTGAAGAAGAACCCAAGGCCCAAGGGGCTACTTGTCCACAGTCCCCCAGCCAGTCATCTCTGGCAGAGCAGGGACTGACTGGAAACCTGGGCATGTCTCTGCATCCTGTGCTTACTTCGTTCTCTCAGACCACAG
>NW_005260002.1:0-303 GCF_000412655.1 Myotis brandtii | reverse complement strand
CTTTCGGTGCATGGGCCAATGCTCAACCAACTGAGGCAGTCTGCCTGGCTGTACTTCATTTCTTTTAATTGCCGAATGACTTGCCATTTTATGGATGTACCACTCTTTGTCTAGCCAGCATCGGTTAGTTGATGGACATAAGGGTTGTTTCCACCTTTGGGCTATAATGAATAATCTGCTACTATGAACAATGTTGTGAGGACATATGTTTTCATTTCTCTTGGATACATATCTAGGAGTGGAATTTCTGGGTCGTATGGAAACTCCTTGTGTAATATTTTGAGGAACTATAAAACTGTTTTT
>NW_005260001.1:0-303 GCF_000412655.1 Myotis brandtii | reverse complement strand
GCTATAACCATCTGATTTTCACAGGAAGGCCAGGGTTTTTTTTTTACTCTTTTCACCCCTACTCCTACCCCAGACATAGCAAAGCCTTTTCCTGGATTTTTTTTGTGTGTGTGTGTGTTTTTTTGAAATTAGAAATTAGATACAACTTAAGTCAGCACAGCCCAAAAGAAGAAATAATGAAATTGGAACTCGAAGAAAAGCAAAAATAAGAGGCAGGGGATGGGGGTGGGGAGGAGGCAGTCCTGTTAGCATTCAAGTTCCTAGTCCCAGATGTTTCTGAGCTCAGTTACATCCTTTCCCTTC
>NW_005260000.1:0-303 GCF_000412655.1 Myotis brandtii | reverse complement strand
GTTGCTAGCCAGACTTAGAGTGGTTTGCATTCAGAACACACGGTCTAGCAATCCAGAGTAATAGCAGAATAACTCAAGTACGTACAATTCTCAAACCCCACAAAAGGGGCCGATACCCAGACCACATCTGTACTTTTAAAATTCCTCTTTTCTTCCCCATCCCACATCCTTTACACACTACAGGTGCCCCTGTGCTCTCTCTTCAGCACCCCTATCCCAACACCTCCTTGTTCCTGGTCTTTCCCTTCTCCTCCTCCTTCCTACCCAGCTCTAGTGTGTGTGTGTGTGTGTGTGTGTGTGTGT
>NW_005259999.1:0-303 GCF_000412655.1 Myotis brandtii | reverse complement strand
CTTCTTGGCAAGAGAGCACTCCTTGGAGGTCAGCTTGCCATCTGTTAACACTGGAATTTGGGGAACATTACTTCTCCAGCAGCCTCCTGCATGGTATGGGCTACATTTTAGGGTCTAAATACTCACTGCCTGCACTCACACCGTTTTTGTTTTTGTTTTCTGCATGGTTGCAGTTGTAATTCTGATGATCCCGGAAGTATCGTCCATTTTTAGCTTTTGACCTTCTCTTTTTTTCCCTAACCAAACACCAAATTCTCGCTCCAGGGTTATAGGGGTTAGCAATCAACCTCCCCACCCCACCTC